>NC_056744.1:713464862-713484101 GCF_019279795.1 Protopterus annectens
CACAATGAAACCCTGGAGATGGGGCAAATGCACATAGGGGTTGATGAATTAGGTGAAACATTCCTCTGCAGCAGTATGATGCTTCCTCGTGTATTGTAGTTTGATTACTGGCCCTGAACATGGGTCAAAATCAGTCCAGTGGAGGCTAAGGTAGATTCAGCAGACCCAGTGGATGAAGAGAGATTGTGGCCTTATTTGGTAGATAGCCATATGGAGATAACATATATGTGTACACATTTTGCACTCGTTTTATCAGTTATTTTTGGATTGTAGAGAAAATAGAAAACATCCCAAACTGAGTCTCAGCCAGTACACTAATAGAAGCAGTGCTGGCACTGATTTTAAATTAAAAATGGCAGTTGAGTCATAACTCATGGAAATCATCTTCTTCTTTTGGCTTTTCCCAGTTAGGGGACGCCACAGAGGATTACCTGTCTGCTCATCATTGGCAGTAGAGTTTTACGGTGTCAAGTTGCCAGCCCTGCACCCACCTTCCATGGAAGGCACACACATGCACACACTCACTCCTAGGGCCAGTTTAGAGTGTCCAATCCACCTACTGCATGCCTTTGGAATGTGAGAGGAAACTGGAGCACCCGGAGGAAACTCACGCGACCACAGGGAGAACATACAGACTCTGCACAAAAGGCACCCAAGCTGAGGATCGAACCAGATAACCGTTTGCTGTGAGGCAACAACATGAACCGCTGCACCACGGTGGCCGCCCTCGTAACTCATGGAAATACACTTTATAAATTGCAACATTATTTAGTTTATACTCAGCCAAGTGATGTGAAACAAATTTGTTCTCATTAATGCCAGGCCATTGTGAACTACAGTAACCCTTTTCTTTAATGGTTTAATTAGTGTTGATCTGGCTTTTATCATGGAGACATATTTGGTGAGATTTTCCATCTTCATCTAGTTTTTGCTGTCATTATTGGCCCATCTGTTTTTCAGTTTCTCAGACTGAGTAGTAGTGATAGTAGTGTTGCTCTTGTTTTTAAATAAAATCTTCAGTTACTTAATCAGCCTTTTACCTGTATTCAGCACTTGGTTGATTCGGGGAAATGTTAATATCTGTTAATGTCTGGATTGATGCGTTACCTTTGAGCTTACTCCTGATAGTTTGCAGTTGGTAGGTTTAAGTCAGATAATTTGTCTTTAGCTCTTGTGTGGCATTTGTTGCATCTGATTTCAGATTTAGTTTGTGTACTACTTGGTTTTGTGCCACTCCAGAACCATCAGTTCCTTCTCATCCATTAGGGGAGTTTTAAACACTTCAAAAACTGTCTTTCTTCTTTTAATCGAATGTACTTAGGGTATGTCATTAAAGTATCTGCTCACTAATCCTTCCTTTCTTATTGCTCTTACTATCTGTTACAGTCATCTGTTCTTTCCTTATTTCTTTCTTCTCTGATCATTTTCTTATTTCTTACCACTTCCTGTTCCTGTGTAGTCTCTCTTTATTCCTTTATTTATGATAATATGACATGTTAGATAAATTCTACATCTGTATGCGTGTCTAATAATGTATTCTTCACAAGATTGTTTGACTGTGACTGCCCTCTAGAGTTGCGGCCTGTAATAGTTGAAACACGTACAATTGCCAAAATGGGGTCTATATTAGAACATCAAAGTTTCAAAACTTCGAATGTTCTAATATTGAACCCTATTCAGCGAAAGATAAAAATATCGAAGCAACAGAAAACCAAATTTTTTCCTAGGGAAAAAATTTGGTTGCCCGTTTCTGTTGCTTCGGTATTTTCAGCGCTGTGGTGGAAAGTTATGGGTCTGGTTCAGGTAAGTGTGCGATTGAGTGTGGGTTAGGTTAGTTAGGGTTAGGGTGCAGGTTAGGTATGTGTGCGATTGTGTGGACGTGAGGGTTAGGGCGGGTTAGGTATGTGTGCAATTGTGTGGACGTGAGGGTTAGGGCAGGTTAGGTGAGTTAGGGTTAGGGCGTTGGTCAGGTAAGTGTGCGATTGTGTGGATGTGAGGGTTAGGGCGTTGTAGGTGAGTTAGTGTTAGGTGCAGGTGAGGTGAATGTACGATAGTGATGGACCTTAGGGTTAGGGTTTGGGTTAAGGTAAGTGGATAGTTAGTGGTGTGTGTATAGTTTAGTGTAGGGTTTGGTGTAAGATTTTAGGTGTATGTGTGTGGATTGCTGTTTGTTTGGTCTGCTTGTGTTGTGTGTGTGTGTGTGTGTGTTTTGGAACAGAAAATTTTTTCCCTAGGAAAAAATTTGCTGTTCTGTATGTTCGATGTTTTCAGCTTTCACTGAATAGCGTTCGATATTAGAACCTTCGAAGTTTTGAAACTTCAATGTTCTAATATAGACCCGCCAAAATGACATGTACAGCTGAGAAGTGAAATTAAAAGTAATTTTGGAATGCATGCCAACATTTTATTATGTGGTGCTTGTTATGGACGATAGTCACTTGTCTGAACATTAAACACCATGTTTGCCAGTATGTACATATTATGCTAAACACAACCCTTTATTATGGGAAAGCTTTAGTAATGTCCTGGAATTAGTAGCTGCATCAATCGTAAAGCTGTACTGCTGAAAAGAATTGCATTTTCAAAACCACATACAAAAGATTTACCTATTATTTAACCTTTTTTTTTTTGATTATAGAATATATACAAATTCTGAGAGAACACTATTATGATTTTTTCCTTTTTTATATTCAGACCGCTGATCAAAGTTGTGTCATATCAAATACACAGATTCCTCCATCGGATATTGAAGTGGCTAAGAAAACCAAAGTAAGTGTAATGAAATTAATATAATCTTTACTAATGTGAAATTTTGGTTAGGATGCTCTTTTTTGCAGAGACAAGATTTCCATGCGTATGACTGGCAGCTAGAATTTTAGACAAAAATCCCGATCTCTTTATTTTTAGTAATGGTGGGCCACAATTTGGCGTATCTTTACTGTTGCTGACCTGCTTCATATAAGGGAGGCATATGCAGTGCTGGCTGTAGCAGGCTAGTTGGTTGATGCTGGATTTCAGATATTGCAAATGAAGTTGCACCTGTCCTTCATTTTAACTCGCCTGTTATAGTGATTATTTGATTATCTGTCCATGCAAGAAGAAAAATTAGGTGGATAGAGTAGCTAGTTTTTGAAGAATGACAGACTATTTTAGAATCATAAGCATTTTCAGGAGATAAGAAGTGCTTGACCTTTTTATTCTGCTATTTCTACTAAATGGCTAAGCTGTAGTTCCATGATAACTCCTTGATTACACGTGACAACTTTGGATCTTGGGAAAATGCTTGTTACTGTTGCCATGATTCCTTGTTTTTTTTCAGTAAGTTATTTTATTCTAAAATTGGCATACTGATTTTAAAATAAAAAAAATATATTTAAAAAAGCAAACGTTTTCTTAGTTTTAGGATGCATTTAGGGTAATTGTTTTAGGAGCACAATAGATATGCTGTAGAAATATTCACCCACAACTCACCATTACCATGAATGCAATTTGGAATGCAGAAATGAAACTTCATGTCATTCATTAGCGTGGCTTGTCAGTACAGATACCTGCAGACATGTAATAGCATTATAGGGCTAGTAAGATAGGCTTATGATAAACTAGCCTAATCCATGTTGCTATGTTATATAAGCAAAACAGAACAGGAACCCAACAGTAGCCAGCAGAAAAAGATGTTAATCCCAAAAAACACTTTCTTTTAACATAAAGTCAATTTAATAAACAATTTTCTCACGTTTTCGTCACTTTAAGTAAAGTAACTTCTTCAGACACACAGACAAACAGCAGTTACACAGTTCCTGCAGCATTTAAACCATGTAGCATGAAGTCATGTGACTACTAGCAGCAATTAATTAAAGGTGCAAAGCACAATAATTCAAACACTATTAAAATAAGTCTTAAAACTTACATACTACCTCAAATAAAAAGTGTGTATGCAATCAGTATACAATGTACAAGGAATATATTAATGTCATTAGTGAAAAGTTAAAAATACACTATCATGTAAGATTTCTTAATTTAAGCAAACATGAAATATTACAATTCTCATTCATACCAGGCAAGCAGAAAGCATTAAGTGCTAACTGCCATTCTAGTTCTCGTACCTCTAATAGTACTGAATATGGACCACCTCTGATGTCAGAAAGTACCTGGTCAATAGCTTGGAACGTGAAACTATGTCCACCATTTAATGAAACAAATCACTAATGGCTCTGCTTATCCTAGACCACAAATTTCACAGGTTTGGCACAATTCCAACACGGTGCCGCCCCTGACAGAAGTCAATTCAACTAATAATAATTCTGTTGACAGTCTATTACCATTTGAATCTGAGGTTAATAACACTGATTTCGCTAACACAGTTAGGCAAAGTGAAAGAATTCGGGCTAACAGTTCACGTGAGGGGCAAGCAAACAACAATCAACTTGTTCGAAATTTTCACCAGGACAAGGTGTGGACTCAGGATTGCCCACTACTGGGGCACGTCACCCTCAGTACCAGAGGAACAAAAGGCGGAACAACTGTCGGAAGAGATAGTTCCTAATGACTCTGTTGCAGTAAATAACCTTGTTGTTCTCACTAATTCTAAAAGGGACTTTAACATTTACAACTTTTCATCTGTTGTTATAGAAACGAATTTGGTAGAACTGCTAGCGAAGGGTAACACATATGTTTTAAGTAATAACATCAATGTAGTAAAAACTTTGTTAGACTTAGTGTTACGTAAGAAAATTAAATCTTTCCTTTTAGGCAATGTTCAAAAACCTGCACGTGTACTTAGGGCTGCTAGTACGTTCAACCCTCCTCTTCATCCCCTTTCAGCTCTTTATGAAAGCGTGTGTGAGTTAGATATTAGGCGCATACCTTTCATTAGAGCTAGTAATACTTTTTATAAACAGAGCAACATCACTACGGAACAGTTAAGAGCACTAAAACTACTTAGATCAGCTCATGTCCGTTTAGTTAAACCAGACAACGGTGGTGGACTTGTTATCTTTGACATCACTGATTATAATAAAAAAAATGGAGTTAGCCTTGAATTGTCCGGCCTATGCTAAGGCATCCCTTAACAAACTAAATATTGCACAATCAAGGATTAGAATGTACTTCAGAGATCTGTTTATAGAAGCCAAAATTGACCTGGATACATTCAATTACATTAATATTCTCTACCCAAAAACACCTGTCATGTTTGGAATACGAAAGATTCATAAGAACCAACATGACCCTCCTATGCTTCCACTTATTGATGGTCGAGGTTCCTTGACATATCCATGTGCAAAACTCGTTGACTCAATATTACAAAAATATCTTAAACTTGAGTCACGAGTATGCAAAGATTCATGGACTTTGTTGAAAAGTTTGAACATTTTAGAAGTTAACCAAGAAGACAACTTTCTTACCATCGATGTAGTCGACTTATACACTTAGAAGCGGTTGAGTGGGTAGAAGTTTATATGAAAAATAAAAAAGCTCCACAAAGGGATATTGACCTGGCAACTGAGTTAATTGATATTATACTTTCCAACAACTTTTTCATTTTTAACGACAAGATCTATTAACAAAAACATGGAGTTGCTAAGGGCTCCCCTTGCGGAGCGAGCGTGGCGAACATGTTTATGGCTCAATGGGAAGAATATTTTGTATTCAATAACTTTGAAATTTACACTTCCTTCACTTTTTATACCAGATTTTTAGACTACATCTTGGTGATTTTTACAGGAAATGAATCACAAGCTAAACAAATGATAGATTACTTTAACTCTACTACATCATTTTTTAAATTTACTTACACTTTTCACACTACTAGTATTGACTATTTAGACGTGAATATAAGAAAAGATATAGTAAATAGGAGATATGTTTCCAAAATTTACAGAAAACCTACATATTGCAACTCCTATTTACATTTTTCTAGTGCACACCCTTATAGGCAAAAACGTTCAATAGGGAAAGGTCAACTCATTGGAGCTGCAAGGATGTGTACTAATGAAGATGACTTTAATTCTGAATGCCAACTCTTAAGAGACATGTTTTTCAACAGAGGCTACCCGGTTAGTTTAATAAATGACTTAACTGAAGAAATTGTAAACAAACGGAGTAGAGGTATAGTTCAACCACTCTTGACCTCACCTTCCGTTGTCATTGATGTTAACCTGGTAGAGTCACCTCCTAGCCAGGTTGCCATTCGAACTACACAGTCACCAAACAATGACTTGGTTACCTTTATACAACCTTCAATGACTCAGCAAACTAGGGAAACCTCTTTATTGCAATACTTTTATAACCACCTTTAGTAAAGACAGTGACCAACTTAGATTAATTCTCCACAAAAAATTGGAGTTTCCTTTATAAGGACTCTTCCCTAGTTGACAGAATTGGCCAGTCACCCAGTATTGTTTATAGAAGAGGTACTAACTTAAAAAGTTTTTTTGAAACTAAAAGCACTAAACCTACTTCTACACTTACTGGAACCTTTATGTGTGGAGCATGTAGGATGTGTAAATACATAAAAACAGGTAATTCCTTTAGAGTATTGAATACATGTAAATTTTACATCAATCATAAGTTGAATTGTGAGTCCAAGAGTGTTGTTTACTTAGCTTCCTGTGCCTTATGTCCGGCTTTCTATATAGGGAAAATGGACAGGAAGCTTCGTGAGAGAATTTACGAACACTCTTATGCGATTAGCAAAAATAAAACAGAAAATGCTTTAACAAAACATGTTTCATTAAATGGTGGACATAGTTTCACGCTCCAAGCTATTGACTAGGTACTTTCTGACATCAGAGGTGGTCCACATTCAGTACTATTAGAGGTACGAGAACTTGAATGGCAGTTAGCACTTAATGCTTTCTGCTTGCCTGGTTTGAATGAGAATTGTAATATTTCATGTTTGCTTAAATTAAGAAATCTTACACGATAGTGTATTTTTAACTTTTCACTAATGACATTAATATATTCCTTGTATATTGTATACTGATTGCATACGCACTTTTTATTTGAGGTAGTATGTAAGTTTTAAGATTTATTTTAATAGTGTTTGAATTACTGTGCTTTGCACTTTTAATTCATTGCTGCTTCTAGTCACATGACTTCATGCTACATGGTTTAAATGCTGCAGGAACTGTGTAACTGCTGTTTGTCTGTGTGTCTGAAGAAGTTACTTTACTTAAAGTGACGAAAAAGTGAGAAAATTTTTTATTAAACTGACTTTACGTTAAAATAAAGGGTTTTTTGGGATTAACATCTTTTTCTGCTGGCTACTGTTGGGCTCCTGTTCTGTTTTGGATTGTTTGTTTTCCCGCCCAGTTTACTTGTTTGTTCTACATGTTATATAAGCAGACAGATCAGCTAATTACATTTACTGGTTTCCCTGCAGAATACACTTTCTCAACAATGTCTATGTAGACCATTGAAATGGGAACAGGAACAGCAGCAGGTGTGACTTGATTGGCTCCTGTCAGAAGAATCTGCAGTACAAGTCTGATTTTTTTAATGTAAATCAACTTTTACGAGCAGTGACATTACTTGTCACTACTTGTATGTGACAGAATAAGTATTTTTCTAATGTTTTATTATGGACCTGCAGGCTCTATTGATTAAAAAGCAGGCTTTGTTTTGTGATTGTTTCATGTGAAGGAGAAGAGATGAAGTCCCCCAACAATTCTACTGGACTCCCTGTTGTGTATGTATTGGAGTCTGATTGGTGAAAATAGTCTGTATTTGGATGTTGTGGCAGAGGAGTACCGAGTGTCTCATTGCTAGTGCATGTGCGTTTATACTGGCGTTTCCCCAGCCATTTCTGTGATATTTGTCTTCTCTGCCTAAAAGGTGATTGTCTGGGTAGGACAGATGTTCTTCGTGTTTCACTGTTGCAGTCATCACATTTGGGTTATTTGCCTGCAGTCTTCGGATTTCTGCATCGGATGCTGTCGCTTCCTCCATGACGTCAAGTCGTCAGGGGTATAAAACATGCAGACGATGCCATTACATCAGTCTTTCTTGCCGAGCGGTACCCGAAACAGAAGCAGTTCGTAAGTGCGGGTCAGCCGACTCCTGAAATTTCCGTTTTTGAAGTTCAGACCCGAAGTCTTCAAAAAGATAAGTATCCAGTTGGGGATCCTTCTTTCTTGCTCTAACCAATGTCAGAATAAAATAACAATTGTCTTGCCTGTGGAAAGCAAATACCTCATAGAGATTTTCATTCTTACTCCGTTACTTGTTTAAGCCCAGAACACGACGTCCCTCTCTCTCGGTTTTGTGCCTTTTTCAAGGCCCGAACTATTCGTCTGGCTATTTTTGTAGCTAAATACTTTTGTGCTCGATCTCCGTACTCTGAAATGTGTTTGTTAAGCCATCCGATTAACGATCTTCTGAAGAATCATAAGGATAAAGACAGAGACAGACCACATAGGTCCAAAACTGCGGACAAAGCTTCCGTTAAGCTAGTCGCCAGTCCACCGGTATTCAGTAAGGCGCTTTTGCAGCCCCTGATAACCCACTACTACAGATTCGCAGGCCTCTACTGAGACCCATTCGGAGTCCAGTATGCCGCAAGATGCTTCTTCGACTATGGAACCTATGGATGTCTCTACTTTGGATGGGACTGGAGCTGCTGTGCAGTAAATGGCTTCTGAGGGTGTATTCAGGCCTACAGAATTTCATATTAAACCAACGGCATCGTTTCCAACTAGAAGTACTGAATTCCTCAGGCATAAAACTCGCACTACACCTAGAAAACGGATGACCAAACCACTGACACAGGCCCATATGCCTCAAAAACAAATGCTTAGAATGGCTGAAGACCTTATTACCTTGATTAGGGGAAGCCAGCCTTCTTCTGATCAGGAATCTGGTATCTCGGCTCCTTCTGATTACCAGGATTTGCCCTACTCTATTTATGAGGATTCTGATGCAGAGGATTCCATTCCTTCTGCTTCCCCTCCAGAAGATTTTTCTTTTGGTGAAACTTTGCATATCCATAGGGAGCATTTCCGCTGGGAAAACCAGGACTATTCTGAGTCCAAAAAGAGACGTAGGGAATTCTTACTCCTGCCTGAACACAGGCGTCTAGCTATCCCTCCTGTTCTGGCTATTGTAGATTATGTTTTCTCGGAATCTAGCCTTAGGCCAGACACTTTACTTCCAGCTCCCAGAAAACCTGACAGGTACTACAGAGTACCTGACTCTCACAAGTTCCTCTTCAAGAATCCTTCTGCGGATCCAAAGACCATTTCCAAGGACCAAAAGGCATTAAGGCTACTGCTGCTAAAAATCCGACCCCTTCTGATAGAGATTCTAGAGCCTTAGACAGATGGGTTAAGAAGGTATACACTTCTGCTACTTTGGCCATTAGGGCTTTAAATTGCCATTTTCATATGTTAAAGTATCAACAGCATATTATGGGACTGCTTAAACAGAAAATGTTGATGAATCCTGACTGTGCTGAGCACAAAGACTTGCAAGATTTAATGCATTCTGCAGAACAAGTTGGTAAACATACTTTGCAATGTGGTTTTGATGCTTTAGAAGCATCTTGCAGGACTGCTGTCACTGGGTCTGTACTTAGAAGGCATGCTTGATTTAAGGAACAAAACTTGCCAGATCATGTTAAAGCTAAATTACTGGATGCATCCTTAAACCAAGACCACCTTTTTGGCAACAAAGCTGAGGAAGTTCTCAAAGGATGGAGGCAAAAGCTAAATCTGTGCAAACTGTTAAAGATTTTCTGCAAGTACAGCCTCCCAGATTCAGTAGGCATTGGTCTTCAAAGAACTAGTCCTTTCCAGTCCCTTCCAGGCCTTCTCAGTCCAAACCCAGGAGCAGCAGACCACCAAGACTTCAGTCTCAGGCTACGCACATATCTAAGCAGTGGGGGGCTCCCACTTCCAAAGCAGGGAGTAGTAAGCCCACCCCCCTATGGAAAAATGGCACAATGACTCAACCTTAACCCGTCCAAACCCTGCTCAACTACTTGCTCCCTTAGAAGGAAAGCTCGCCCCGCATGCAAAAAACTGGGACCTCCTTACCCAGACAAATGGGTTTTGAACATAGTTTCCCGAGGATACAGATTCCACTTCCGCACACTACAAACCCCAAATGGTTGGCCAGACCTCCCCCCAAATCAGTGGGTGGAGGCCCAACAGCAGGCTCTCTCTCTTCTCAGTATCAGGGCTAGTCAACCTGTCCCAGCAAAACTAAGGGGACAAGGTTTTTATTCAAGACTTTTTCTGGTACTCAGAAAAAAAAATGCTTGGCGTCCTGTCCTGGACCTCTCTATTCTCAACACCTTTCTGTTGGTTCCAAAATTCAAAATGCTAACTCTTCAACAGCTTCTTCCTATGCTAGCCAAGGATGCCTGGCTAGCAACCCTAGACTTAAAGGAAGCTTACCTGCGCATCCCAGTAAGAGAATCCTTCAGACAATACCTACATTTCAGGGAGGGCTCCATGCACTTTCAGATGTTCTTCGTGTTTCACTGTTGCAGTCATAACTGTAGGGTGTTCCTGCCGGCAGGCAGCCCGAGGTCGGCCAGAATTCCAAAGTCTGGGTCCGGCGTCGGCTGTACCAGCAAGTACCCTGACGTCAGAATGCAGAGGTATAAAGCTGACAGCCAACGCCATCTTCTCCAGTCTTTCTTGCCGTGTGGTGGAAAGCAGCTCGCAAGTTTTTGGTTGGCGGATTCCCGAACAATGCTTTTTGCTTGTCGTCGGTCAGAAGTCCTCTTCTTCTCTTCTCAAGCTAAGTACCCCGTTGGGGAAACTTTTTTCTTGCTCCTCCGATGTCAGAAAAAGTTAATAATTGTATATCGTGTGGGAAACAAATACCTCATAAAGATTTTCACTCTTATTGTCTTCCTTGCTTGGGCCCAGACCACGACGTTTCTTGTTGTCGGTTTTGCGCCAGGTTTAACTCTTGTACTATTAAGCATCGGTACGATTGGGCCTTGAATTATTTTGGCAGACAGTTCAATTACAAAATGTCTTCAGATACTTTACCGGCAACCGGAATTCATAAAAGACGCAAGGACAAGGATAGGCCTCCGAGGTCCAAACAGGATAGCGTGCAGCCGGAGCCAGCTTCGGGTTCGGCGGTCGTCAGTGAGGCGCTTTTGCAGCCCCTGTCGTCAGCCCCTTCGGAACCGATGGCCGACACAGACTCCCATGGGGAGCCATCTAGGCCCAGTATTCTTACTGCTGCAGGACCTTCGGACTTTGCTCTTTCAGATGGGTCCGGAACCGCTGTGCAGGTACCGGCTTCTGAAGGGGTTTTCAGGCCTTCTCATATCACTATTACTACAAAGACAAAGGCAAAGTCAAAGACTCCAGTAAAGCCAAGGGTTTCTACTCAAGCTTCTTTGGATACAGCTCCCAAGACACAGAAGCAATTATTAAGGATGGCTGAAGATTTGCTTACTATGATTAAGGGTTCTCACCCCCCTTTGGAAAAAAGGCCTAGACAGGATTCTCCTTATGATTCCTCTGATCAGGCTTCTGTTTCTTCAGTCTCTTCCTCTGGATAGGATTATTCCTTCCCTCCTTATGAGGATTCTGATGCAGAGGACTCCATTCCCTCTGCTTCTCCTCCTGAGGATTTTTCCTTTGGGGAAACTTTGCATGAAATGAGAGAGTATTTCCATTGGGAGGGTCAGGAATATTCTGCTTCCAAGAAGAGACTTAGGGAATTTCTCCTTCTCCCACAACACAGACCTTTGGCTATTCCTCCTGTTCTTGATATTGTGGATGATGCTTTTTCTGAAGCTAACCTGACTCCAGATTCTTTCCCTCCTGCTCCTTCTAAGCCTGATAGATTTTACAGAGTTCCTGATTCCCATCAATTTTTGTTCAAGAACCCCTCTGCAGATCCTGAAACTATTTCTCAGGGTCCCAAGGGTGCTAAGGCCGTTTCTGCTAAAAATCCTATTCCTTCTGAAAAGGATTCTCGTGCTTTGGACAGATGGGGCAAAAAGGTGTATACTTCTGCTACTCTTTCCATTAGAGCTTTAAATTGTCAATTTCATATGTTTAAGTACCAGCAATTTCTTTTGTCTGTATTAAAACAAAAACTTTCCTCCTTTTCTGCATGTGCAGAGGACAAGGAATTACAGGATGTATTACATGCAACTGAACAAGTTAGCAAACATGGTTTACATTGTGGTTTGGATGCCTTAGAGGCTTCTTGTAGGGCCGCAGCCTCTGGTACTGTTATCAGGAGACATGCTTGGCTTCGTGAGCAGAATTTGCCTGAACAAGTTAAGGCTAAATTATTAGATGCTCCGGTTCAGCATGATGTTTTGTTTGGATCTAAAGCTGAAGAGGTTATTAAGAAGATGGAGGATAAAGCGAAGTCTATGCAGACTGTTAGATTTCTTACAAGTGCAGCCTCCTAGATTTACTAGAAATTGGCCCTCCAAGAATTGGTCCTTTCCCATGTCTGACAGGCCTCAAAGGGGAAGATATAGACGCTCCAGAGGTCGGGCACAGGCTCAGGCCTCTTATAGGTCCAGACAATGGACTGCTTCATCACCTAGAAGGGGAGAAGACAGATCTCAATCACAAAGGAAGCAAACTCAATGACTCTCTCAGTTGGGCTACAGGACCTCCTTGCCTGGAAGCCCCTCTCGGAGGAAAACTTTCTCTTTTCTACCAAAATTGGACTCATATAACCCAAGACAAATGGGTGTTAGATGTGATTTTAAGAGGTTACAAATTCCACTTTCATTCTCTGCCAAGGTCTATCGGATGGCCCGATCTGCCAAAACATCAATGGTCAGAGGCCTTAAATCAAGTGGACGCTCCATTGGCCATGAGAGCCATAGAACCTGTTCCACTTTCAGAGAGGGGAAAAGGTTTTTACTCAAGACTATTTCTGGTCCCAAGAAAACAAAGCTCATGGTGACCTATTCTGGACTTCTCAGTATTAAACACCTTTCTGGAAATACCAAAATTCAAGATGCTTACTCTACAACAACAACTTCCAATGCTCTCCCAAGATGCTTGGATGGTGACATTGGACCTAAAGGAGGCCTACTAACACATTCCCATCAGGCAAGAATGCAGAAAATACCTCAGATTCAAGGCAGGCTCGAGGCACTTCCAATTCTCTGTACTGCCCTTTGGCTTATCTACTGCGCCCAGAGTTTTTACCAAGTGTCTGGCTCCAGTAGTAGCTTATTGCAGACTTCAGGGGATTCAAATTTACCCCTATCTGGATGACTGCCTTATTCAGGCAGACAGCAAAGACCTTTTACTTCAACATCTGCATTTTGTTCAACGTCTTCTCCTAATACTGGGATTCTCAGTGAACACAAAAAAAGTCACATTTGATTCCTTCTCAGCAGATGATCTTTTTGGGGGCTCTTCTAAACACAAGGTTACAGATGGCCTTCCTCACTCCAGAAAAACAATTACAGCTGGCTTCAATTTTCAAAACCTTGGCAACTTTGACTCAGCGCACTGCAAGGAAATTCCTGCAGGCTTTGGGCTACATGGCTTCTTGCATCCTGTTGATTCCAAATGCAAGGCTTCATATGAGGAAACTTCAATGGTACCTAAAGAGTGTATGGTCTCAGCATTACCACAGTCTGGACACAATGATTCCACTGATCCCCTGCCTCCAAAAGGAGCTCCTTTGGTGGTCCAGGGCTTGTGCTTTGAACGAAGGGAATCCCTTTTGTCTACCTCAACCTTCTCAGATCATAACCACGGACGCTTCGGATTATGCTTGGGGAGCTCATTTTCTAGACATTTGCCAACAGGGCTCTTGGACAAAGAAGCATCTTCTCTGGCACATCAATTTGAAGGAAATGTTGGCAGTCCAAAATGCTCTTCTAGCCTTCCAGAATCTTTTGAAACCAGAGTCTCTTCTGATTCGTACAGACAATACCACAGTCATGTGGTACATAAACAAGCAAGGGGGCTCTCACTCTTACCCCCTTTGCAGACTAGCCATGATTTTATGGGACACAGCTCTAAATCTGAATCTGCATCTTCAAGCTCAATTCATTCCAGGAAATCAGAACCTCTTAGCAGACAGCCTAAGCAGAAACCTTTTGGATCCTCACGAATGGATGCTGGACCCCAACTTATTCAGCAGGATTACTGCAGTTTGGGGTTGTCCTCAGATCTGTTTGCATCCCATCTCAATCATCAGTTGCCTCTCTTTTGCACCAGGTCCTTCCACAAAACAGCTTGGAAAGTGGATGCCCTGTCATTCAGCTGGAGGAACCTTTCGGGATATGCCTTCCCTCCTCTTCCTCTTCTGTCTCGGGTGTTACTGAAAATAAAACAGGACAAACCTAAGATTATCATTTTGATAGCTCCAAATTGGCCTCGGCAGTTTTGGTATCCAACTTTAAAACACCTATTCTTGGATACTCCTTGGATTCTACCTCTGATCCCTTCTCTTCTGTCCCAGCATCAGGGTCGGATGCTACACTCTCAAATCAAGACTCTATGCCTGGCAGCTTGGCTCTACAAGGGCCTTTGATTCCTTCTCTTCCCAAACAAATTTTGGATGTTCTTTTAGAAGCTAGGCAGCCTAGCACTAGAAAATCTTATGCTTCAAAATGGAAAAGATTTTGTATTTGGATGCAGGATCGAGGTTCTGATCCTCTTTTGCCTGATATTTCCTCCATTTTACTTTACCTCTCAGACCTTTTGCTTAAAGGCCTCTCCTTTTCCTCCATCAAAATTCATGCTTCTGCTATCTCGGCTCATTTCAACTCTGATCCTCCCATCTTTTCTCACCAGCTGGTGAGACAGTTCTTGAGAGGGGCTAAGAATTTAAGATCTCCCAGAACTCCTCCTGTTCCTGCTTGGGATCTTAATTATGTCTTGGAGAAACTTACGTTGCCTCCTTTTGAGCCTGCTGCGGCTTCGGATATCAAGTTCTTATCCTGGAAGACAGCTATCTTATTAGCATTGACTTCTGCATGAAGGGTTTCAGAGTTGCAAACTCTCATGGCTGTGGAACCATATATTATCTTCCACCAGGACAGAGTTTCCTTGAGGACCAGTCCTACATTTATGCCTAAGGTGATTTCTAAAGTGGCTCTAAATCAGACTATGCACCTTCCTACCTTCTTTCCAAATCCTCAAAATAAAGGGGAAAGGATCTTACATTCATTGGACGTACACAGACAACTACGATTTTACCTGGACAAAACTAAAGATTTCAGAAAATCTGATCAGTTGCTTATCTCTTATGCCTCCAGTTCTCTAGGTAAGGCTATTTCTAAACAAACTATTTCCAAATGGATTGCTTGTGGAATAAGGTTTTGTTACTCTCACTATGGGAAACAGATTCCAGGTACTGTTAGAAGTCATTCTACTAGAGCAGCTGCCACTTCAGCAGCTTTTCTCAGAGGAGTTCCTACCAAGGACATTCTGGAAGCTGCCACTTGGAGTTCAGTGCATACTTTTTCTAAGCACTATAATCTCCCTTTGTATTCTAAATCTAGGGCAGGCTTTGCCTCTGCTGTTTTGCAGGGTCTTCTTGCTGCCCCTTCTTCTGCATAACCTCCTCCCTCATTCACAGCTTTGGGATTCTACCCTACAGTTATGACTGCAACAGTGAAACACGAAGAACATAGTACAGTTGTGTACACCTACCATAAATGTAGATGTTCGAGTGTCTTCACTGTTGCAGTCGGTGTTTCCCTCCCACCAATCCCCTCTTATTTTTGCTTGTTCTCTCTTCCACTTCTTTTGTGGTGTATTTGTGTTCCTTTTTGGACACCTTTTGGTTTTTTGGGGGGCTTCTGACATCTGGGGCAAGAAAGGCTGGAGAAGATGGCGTCGGCTGTCAGCTTTATACCTCTGCATTCTGACGTCAGGGTACTTGCTGGTACAGCCGACGCCGGACCCTGACTTTGGAATTCTGGCCGACCTCGGGCTGCCTGCCGGCAGGAACACCCTAAAGTTATGACTGCAACAGTGAAGACACTCTAACATCTACATTTATGGTAGGTGTACACAACTGTACTTTTTCTGCACTTCCATTTGGCTTATCTACCATGCTCAGGGTGTTCACAAAGTGTCTGCTCCTGCCATTGCATTTTGCTGGCACAGAAATATTCAAATTTACCATTACCTGGACGATTGTCTGATTCAGGCAGAAAGCCAGGACTTGCTTTTACAACACCTGGCATTTGTAAAGAAACTTGTAACCTCACTGGGGTACACCATCAGTGAAAAGAAATCTCACCTAGTACCGTGCCAACAGATTGTATTCCTGGGAGCAAGCTTGAACACAACTATCCAGATGCCATTCCTCACTCATGAGAAACTAGTTTATTTGTCAACCTACTTCAAAATATTCGCCACAAAAACCCAGCTGTCTGCAAGGAAAATACTGCAAGGTCTGGGGTTCATGGCCTCTTGCATTCTGCTAATTCCATATGCAAGACTGCATATGAAGAATCTCCAATGGTATCTCAAAAGTATATGGTGTCAACATTCTCAGGACCTGGAAACAATGATTCCTATCATTCCTTGTCTAAGGACAGAGTTATTTTTGTGGGCAGAGACCTGCTACCACAACAAGGGACTCCCTTTCACTCTATCCCTGCCACCCAAAACCTAACAGCAGACACATCAGACTATGCATGGGGGCTTCACATGGCAGGGCAGTGCAGTCAGGGAAATGGAACCCAAAGCAGATGCGCCTGCATATTAATCAAAAAGAAATGTTAGCTGTACAGAATGCTCTGACAGCCTTCAAAGGCCTTATTCTTCCAGGACAACTAGTGGTAAAGATAGACAACACCAAAGTTATGTGGTACATAAACAAGTAGGGGGGAACCCACTCCTACCCTCTATGCAGACTAGCCATGGCTCTGTGGAGCACACCCTTGAGCTGCCAAGTGCACCTACAAGCTCAATTCCTGCCAGGCAAACTAAATTCACTGGCAGACGACTTAAGCAGAAATCTCATGGACCCACACGAATGGAAACTAGAACTCAAAATATTCAACCTCTTGAGGAACAAATGGGGACCCCAGAGGTAGACCTGTTTGCCTCCCCTCAGAATTACTAATTGTACAAATTCTGCACCAGAACTCCTCACAGTCAAGCTTGGAAAGTGGATGCCCTGTCCTTTACCTGGGAAAGCCTCTCAGTTTATGCCTTTCCCCTCTGCCACTCCTCTCGAAGGTTCTACTAAAGATCAAACAGGACAAGCCAAGAACAATACTGATTGGACCAGACTGGCCACACCAGCACTGGTACCCCCCTCTTGCGCAGTCTGACACTGCTGCACCCATGGCACCTGCCTCAGACCCCTTCCCTGCTGTCCCAGCAGGTGGGCCAAATTCTGCACCCCCAGCTTCAAACCTTGAACCTTGCAGCCTGGCTAATTCCATGAGCTGTCCTCTAGCATCCCTCAGTAAGCAGATGCGGGATGTCATTCTGGAGGCAAGGAGGCCTAGCACCAGAAAATCCTATGCTGAAAAGTGGAAAAGATGCTGTTCCTGGAGCCAGGCTTAGGGGATGGGCACAACAGTGTCCAGTTTACCTCCTGTTCTAGAGTGCTTAACAGAAATGCTTCACAAGGACCTATCTTTCTCGTTGGTTAAGATTCATGTCTGTGCCATTTCAGCACATTATAATACTGAGCCACCCCTCTTCTCTCACCCCTTGCTAAAACAATTCCTTAGAGGGGCCAAAAATTTAAGACCCCCCAGGAGAGCTCCCACTCCAGTCTGGGACCTTAACTTTGTATTGGAAAAGCTCACTCTTCTCCCCTTTGAGCCCCCTGCAACAGCAGAGTTGAAATTCCTTTCTTGGAAAACAGCCTTACTTCTAGCCATCACTTCAGCAAGAAGAGTGTCTGAATTACAAGCCCTCATGGCAATGGCACCCTTCATTATCTTCCATCTGGACAGGGATTCCCCCAGGACTAATCCTTCCTTTATGCCCAAAGTGGTGTCTAGTGTGACTCTAAACCAGTCCATTAATTTGCCTACTTTTCCCCTAATCCACAAAACAAGGGTAACGGATTCTGCACTCTCTGGACGTGCACAGACAGCTTAGATTCTATTTGGACAGGACTAAGCTTCTCAGAAAGTCTGACCAGCTGCTAGTTGGCTTTGCTGCAGGGGCAGAGGGGAAGGCCATTTCAAAGCAAATCATTTCCAAATGGATAGCCCATTGCCTTCATTTCTGCTACAAGCACCATGGAAAACCTACCCCTCGGGGGATAAGATCACATTCCGCCAGGGCTACATCTACCTCTACGGCATTTCTCAGAGGAGTCCCAACCAGGGACATCCTGGAAGCTGCTACCTGGAGCACTGTACTCACCTTCACCAAGCATTACCACCTGCCTATCTTCTCCAAATCCAGGGCAGGCTGTGCCACTGCAGTCTTGCAGGGCATCCTATCCAGCCCCAACTCTTCTTGACTGCCTACACCCTTTTCCTCAGCTTTGGGAATCAACCCAAATGTGATGACTGCAACAGTGAAACATGAAGAATATAGTACAGTTGTGTGTACACTTACCATAAATGTAGATGTTCAAGTGTATTCACTGTTGCAGTCCTGTTTTCCCTCCCTCCAATCCCTCTTTCTCTCTCTTACTACAAGGAACATTTTGGTAATTACTTTCTATGGGTGGGGTTTTTCCACCATATCCTGGCTCCCACTGGGGGTCTCCTGACAGGGCAAGAAAAACTGATGTAATGGCATTGCCTGCCTTACTTTATACTACTGATGACCTGATGTCAGTCCTGAAGCGACAGCAACCGATGCAGAAATACTAGGCCTGGGTATTCGGGACGACTGAGAGCTACCCTGGCAGGGATAACCCAATGTGATGACTGCAACAGTGAAAATTACTTGAACGTCTACATTTATGGTAAGTGTACACAACTGTACTTTTCTTGCCCAGAAACCACTCCTTATGTGGTAGATAGGTTATCTAGTGCTTACCTCTCCCACTGATAAGGTAGCATGTTTCCCTCCAACACAGAATTCCTCAGCATATTTTTTCAAAACACTGGTATGGTATGTTTTTTTATAACTACTAGAGAAAAGTATGCATGTTTATTTTCACTGGTCTGTACAGACATGTGTCTAGCTGGCATTGTCTCCTCAGTGTGTAGGTGAATTTGTATATAACCACATATGCACACACACAGTATTTAATAGTGAGCAAGACTCTGAGATACCTGAGTATCTCCACTTGAGTTAGCTGTACCTCAGAGGTGAGGACACGGACAATTTAAACCCTTTCCCC
>NC_056744.1:713511894-713641894 GCF_019279795.1 Protopterus annectens
ATATATATATATATATGTATATATATATATATGTATATATATATATATATATATATATATATATATATATATATATATATATATGCATATATATATCTATGTATTTTATATATATATATATATATATATATATCTATATATATGGGTCTACATTGACCCATTGAAGTTACGTTTCAACGAAACCTAAACAAACTCTTTTTTGCAAAAGTGCATTTTTTTCAAAAATGCACTTTATACATATTTTTTCGAAAATGCACTTTCACGAAAGGCGAACCGAAAAAAAAGATAACACACAATCCCCCACAACACTAACCACGTCTATGCAGGGGGCAAGCCCCCCTTGCTCCCCCCACACCCCCTCTACTTTTATATTCTCACTCCGCGATCGAAATACAGTGGGGAAAAGAGAATATTCCCTTATCCCCGCTGGGCTGCGAGCTAAGCAACAGCCCCAGTTGTTGTTCGCTTAGTTGCCTTTTCCATGAAAGAGCATTTTTGAAGAAATGCACTTTGGCAAAAAGGAGTTCGCTTGATTACATTTCGTGGAAATGTAATTTCGATGGCAATTCAAAATGTCGATGACCCATATACCTATATATATATATATATATATATATATATATATATATATATATATATGTATATGTATGTATGTATGTGTGTGTGTGTGTGTGTATGTATATGTGTATATGTATATATATATATATATATATATATATATAAGAATGTAATGTATAACAGAACTTGACTGTATTCTTTTCAGGAGGATTAAATGAAGTCTGGGAAATTAGGCAGGCAGCATGTTTGCAGATATTTGTTTGTGAATGTATTATGAATTTATTTTTCTCTGCTGACCATGTTGGTCCCACTGGACCAAGATCCCATTTGCAGCAGATGCCTGGAGGGAGAAAAGCTCCAAACTAAAGAAGTAAGCTAATGTAAGACCTAATTAAAAGTTAAGTAAAGGATAATTAAAAGTAAGGTAAGATATGATTACAAATGTAAATGCCAAAAAACAAAAACTGAGGTGAAATAAACTGAAAGTAAATTAAGGCAGCAAGTACGCATTGACATTCTAATACATATAAAGGTAGTGCATTAAAGTGCAAAAGCTAAAGTATTATAGGTAATGAACAGACATGTAATGACATTAATGGTAGCAGAGTAAATTTAAACAAAGGGTAAAAGTTAAATTTGGATTGTAACATATGCATATGTCATTTGTTTGGTACAATGTGACAGTGGTAGGCAGCAGTGATAAGATCATAAAAGATGGGAAGGGTCTAACTGCTAAAACTGAACAGATCAGAAAGGAGAGGGGGAGGCAGTATGATATGAACATAGTACACTGGCACTTTTTTACAAAACACGGTCAGATTGGGGAGTGTTTTTAAAGAAAAAATAAAAACGTGTACTTAGAAGTGGAGGTAGATTTAAGGAGAGAATGAAAGGAGCACAGCAGGGAATATTAGGGAGATCATTCCTCTTATGCTGTACTGATGGTGCCATAAGAAGACAGACATTCCTCTTATGCTGTACTAATGGTGCCATAAGAAGACAGACATTCCTCTTATGCTGTACTGATGGTGCCATAAGAAGACAGACATTCCTCTTGTACTGTACTGATGGTGCCATAAGAAGACAGACATTCCTCTTATGCTGTACTGATGGTGCCATAAGAAGACAGACATTTGTCTTATGCTGTACTGATGGTGCCATAAGAAGACAGACATTCCTCTTATGCTGTACTGATGGTGCCATAAAAAGACAGACATTCCTCTTATGCTGTACTGATGGTGCCATAAGAAGACAGACATTCCTCTTATGCTGTGTCAGTGATGCCGTAAGGCAGAAACATGCATGTCCACAGCTACAGGAGTTTGGCTTTATTGGCCTGAAATTGTCCATAAATACACTTAAAAGTTGAAGAAAATGTCATGGACATTCAGAATTGCTATTCATCTGAGACACCTGATATCCTTAAGGGGTAATTTACATATATTCCATGTTGCCTATGATACAAGAGGTTTAAGGTATCACACAGTGAAACCCTGGAGATGGGGCAAATGCACATAGGGGTTGATGAATTAGGTGAAACATTCCCCTGCAGCAGTATGATGCTTCCTCATGTATTGTAGTTTCATCACTGGCCCTGAACATGGGTCAAAATCAGTCTAGTGGAGGCTAATGTAGATTCAGCAGACCCAGTGGATGAAGAGAGATTGTGGCCTTAATTGGTAGATAGCCATATGGAGATAAAACGAGTGCAAAATGTGTACACATATATGTTATCAGTTATTTTTGAATTGTAGAGAACATAGAAAACATCCTAAACTGAGTCTCAGCCAGTACACTAATAGAAGCAGTGATGGCGCTGATTTTAAATTAAAAATGGCAGTTGAGTCATAACTCATGGAAATCTTCTTCTTCTTTTGGCTATTCCCAGTTAGGGGACGCCACAGAGGATCACCTGTCTGCTCATCATTGGCAGAGTTTTACTGTGTCGAGTTGCCAGCCCTGCATCCACCTTCCATGGAAGGCACACACATGCACACACTCACTCCTAGGGCCAGTTTAGAGTGTCCAATCCACCTACTGCATGCTTTTGGGATGTGAGAGGAAACCGGAGCACCCGGAGGAAACTCACGCGACCACAGGGAGAACATACAGACTCTGCACAAAAGGCACCTAAGCTGAGGATCAACCCAGATAACCTCTTGCTGTGAGGCAACAACGTGAACCGCTGCACCACGGTGACCGCCCTCGTAACTCAAGGAAATATACTTTATAAATTGCAACATTATCTAGTTTATACTCAGCCAAGTGATGTGAAACAAATTTGATCTCATTAATGCCAGGCCATTGTGAACTACAGTAACCCTTTTCTTTGATGGTTTAATTAGTATCGATCTGGCTTTTATCATGGAGACATATCTGGTGAGATTTTCCATCCTCATCTAGTTTTTGCTGTCATTATTGGCTCATCTGTTTTTCAGTTTCTCAGACTGAGTAGTAGTGATAGTAGTGTTGCTCTTGTTTTTAAATAAAATCTTCAGTTACTTAATCAGCCTTTTACCTGTATTCAGCACTTGGTTGATTCGGGGAAATGTTAATATCTGGATTGATGCGTTACCTTTGAGCTTACTCCTGATAGTTTGCAGTTGGTAGGTTTAAGTCAGGTAATTTGTCTTTAGCTCTTGTGTGGCATTCGTTGCATCTGATTTCAGATTTAGTTTGTGTACTACTTGGTTTTGTGCCACTCCAGAACCATCAGTTCCTTCTCATCCATTAGGGGAGTTTTAAACACTTCAAAGACTGTCTTTCTTCTTTTAATCAAATGTACTTAGGGTATGTCATTAAAGTATCTGCTCACTAATCCTTCCTTTCTTATTGCTCTTACTATCTGTTACAGTCATCTGTTCTTTCCTTATTTCTTTCTTCTCTGATCATTTTCTTATTTCTTACCACTTCCTGTTTAGTCTCTCTTTATTCCTTTATTTATGATAATATGACATGTTAGATAAATTCTACATCTGTATGCGTGTCTAATAATGTATTCTTCACAAGATTGTTTGACTGTGACTGCCCTCTAGAGTTGCGGCCTGTAATAGTTGAAACACGTACAATTGCCAAAATGGGGTCTATATTAGAACATCAAAGTTTCAAAACTTCGAATGTTCTAATATTGAACCCTATTCAGCGAAAGCTAAAAATATCGAAGCAACAGAAAACCAAATTTTGCCCGTTTCTGTTGCTTCAGTATTTTTAGCGCTGTGGTGGAAAGTTATGGGTCTGGTTCATGTAAGCGTGCGATTGAGTGTGGGTTAGATTAGTTAGGGTTAGGGTGCGGGTTAGGTATGTGTGCGATTGTGTGGACGTGAGGGCTAGGGCGGGTTAGGTATGTGTGCGATTGTGTGGACGTGAGGGTTAAGGCAGGTTAGGTGAGTTAGGGTTAGGGCGTTGGTCAGGTAAGTGTGCGATTGTGTGGACGTGAGGGTTAGGGCATTGTAGGTGAGTTAGTGTTAGGCGCAGGTGAGGTGAGTGTATGATAGTGACGGAACTTAGGGTTAGGGTTTGGGTTAAGGTAAGTGGATAGTTAGTGGTGTGTGTATAGTTTAGTGTAGGGTTAGGTGTAAGATTTTAGGTGTATGTGTGTGGATTGCTGTTTGTTTGGTGTGCATGTGTTGTGTGTATGTGTTTTGGAACAGCAAATTTTTTCCCTAGGAAAAAATTTGCTGTTCTGTATGTTCGATGTTTTCAGCTTTCACTGAATAGGGTTCGATATTAGAACCTTCGAAGTTTTGAAACTTCGATGTTCTAATATAGACCCGCCAAAATGACATGTACAGCTGAGAAGTGAAATTAAAAGTAATTTTGGGATGCATGCCAACATTTTATTATGTGGTGCTTGTTACGGACGATAGTCACTTGTCTGAATATTAAACACCATGTTTGCCAGTATGTACATATTATGTTAAACACAACCCTTTATTAAGGGAAAGCTTTAGTAATGCCCTGGAATTAGTAGCTGCATCAATCATAAAGCTGTACTGCTGAAAAGAATTGCATTTTCAAAACCACATACAAAAGATTTACCTATTATTTAACCTTTTTTTGATTATAGAATATATACAAATTCTGAGAGAACACTATTATGATTTTTTCCTTTTTTATTTTCAGACCGCTGATCAAAGTTCTGTCATATCAAATACGCAACCTCCTCCATTGGATATTGAAGTGGCTAAGAAAACCCAAGTAAGTGTAATGAAATTAATATGATCTTTACTAATGTGAAATGTTTGGTTAGGATGCCCCTTTTTGCTGAGACGAGATTTCCATGCATATGCCTGGCAGCTAGAATTTTAGACAAAAATCCCGATCTCTTTATTTTTAGCAATGGTGGGCCACGATTTGGCGTATCTTTACTGTTGTTGACCTGCTTCATATAAGGGAGGCATATGCAATGTTGGCTGTAGCAGGCTAGTGGGTTGATGCTGGATTTCAGATATTGCAAATGAAGTTGCAGCTGTCCTTCGTTTTAACTCGCCTGTTATAGTGATGATTTGATTATCTGTCCATGCAAGAAGAAAAATTGGGCGGCTAGAGTAGCTAGTTTTTGATGGATGACAGACTAATTTAGAATCATAAGCATTTTCAGGAGATAAGAAGTGCTTGACCTTTTTATTCTGCTATTTCTACTAAATGGCTAAGCTGTTGTTCCCTGATAACTCCTTGATTACACGTGACAACTTTGGACCTTGGGAAAATGCTTGTTACTGTTGCCATGATTCCTTGTTTTTTTCAGTAAGTTGTTTTATTCTAAAATTGGCATACTGATTTTAAAATAAAAAAAATATATTTAAAAAGAGCAAACATTTTCTTAGTTTTAGGATGCATTTAGGGTAATTGTTTTAGTAGCACAATAGATATGCTGTAGAAATATTCCCCCACAACTCACCATTGCCATGAATGCAATTTGGAATGCAGAAATGAAACTTCATGCCATTCATTAGCGTGGCTTCTCAGTACAGATACCTGCAGACATGTAATAGCATTATAGGGCTAGTAAGATAGGCTTATGATAAACTAGCCTAATCCATTTTGCTGTGTTATATAAGCAAAACAGAACAGGAACCCAACAGTAGCCAGCAGAAAAAGATGTTAATCCCAAAAAACACTTTCTTTTAACATAAAGTCAATTTAATAAAAATTTTTCTCACGTTTTCATCATTTTAAGTAAAGTAACTTCTTCAGACACACAGACAAACAGCAGTTACACAGTTCCTGCAGCATTTAAACCATGTAGCATGAAGTCATGTGACTAGTAGCAGCAATGAATTAAAGGTGCAAAGCACAATAATTCAAACACTATTAAAATAAATCTTAAAACTTACATACTACCTCAAATAAAAAGTGTGTATGCAATCAGTATACAATATACAAGGAATATATTAATGTCATTAGTGAAAAGTTAAAAATACACTATCGTGTAAGATTTCTTAATTTAAGCAGACATGAAATATTACAATTCTCATTCAAACCAGGCAAGCAGAAAGCATCAAGTGCTAACTGCCATTCTAGTTCTCGTACCTCTAAAAGTACTGAATATGGACCACCTCTGATGTCAGAAAGTACCTGGTCAGGACTGCTGTCACTGGGTCTGTACTTAGAAGGCATGCTTGATTTAAGGAACAAAACTTGCCAGATCATGTTAAAGCTAAATTACTGGATGCACCCTTAAACCAAGACCACCTTTTTGGCAACAAAGCTGAGGAAGTTCTCAAATGATGGAGGTAAAAGCTAATTCTATGCAAACTGTTAAAGATTTTCTGCAAGTACAGCCTCCCAGATTCAGTAGGCATTGGCCTCCTAAGAACTAGTCCTTTCCAGTCCCTTTCAGGCCTTCTCAGTCCAAACCCAGGAGCAGCAGACCACCAAGACTTCAGTCTCAGGCTACGCACATATCTAAGCAGTGGGGGGCTCCCACTTCCAAAGCAGGGAGTAGTAAGCCACCCCCCCTACCGAAAAATAGCACAATGACTCAACCTTAACCCGTCCAAGCCCTGCTCAATTACTTGCTCCCTTAGGAGGAAAGCTCGCCCCGCATGCAAAAAAACTGGGACCTCCTTACCCAGACAAATGGGTTTTGAACATAGTTTCCCGAGGATACAGATTCCACTTCCACACACTACAAACCCCAAATGGTTGGCCAGACCTCCCCCCAAATCAGTGGGTGGAGGCCCAACAGCAGGCTCTCTCTCTTCTCAGTATCAGGACTATTCAACCTGTCCCAGCAGAACTACTCAGAAAAAAAAAATGCTTGGCGTCCAATCCTGGACCTCTCTATTCTCAACACCTTTCTGTTGGTTCCAAAATTCAAAATGCTCACTCTTCAACAGCTTTTTCCTATGCTAGCCAAGGATGCCTAGCTGGCAACCCTAGACTTAAAGGAAGCTTACCTGCACATCCCAGTAAGAGAATCCTGCAGACAATACCTACATTTCATGGTGGGCTCCATGCACTTTCAGTTTTCTGCACTTCCATTTAGCTTATCTACCATGCCAAGGGTGTTCACAAAGTGTCTAGCTCCTGCCATGTCTTTTTGCTGGCACAGAAATATTCAAATTTACCATTACCTGGACGATTGTCTGATTCAGGCAGAAAGCCAGGACTTGCTATTACAACACCTGGCATTTGTAAAGAAACTTCTAACCTCAATGGGGTACACCATCAGTGAAAAGAAATCTCACCTAGTACCCTGCCAACAGATTGTATTCCTGGGAGCAAGCTTGAACACAACTTCCCAGATGCCATTCCTCACTCATGAGAAACAAGTTTGTCAGCCTACTTCAAACAATTAGCCACAAAAACCCAGCTGTCTGCAAAGGAAAATACTGCAAGCTCTGGGGTTCATGGCCTCTTGCATTCTACTAATTCCATATGCAAGACTGCCTATGAGGAAACTCCAATGGTATCTAAAAGGTATATGGTGTCAACATTCTCAGGACCTGGAAACAATGATTCCTATCATTCCTTGTCTGAGGACAGAGTTCTTTTTGTGGGCAGAGACCTGCTACCACAACACTCTATCCCTGCCACCCAAACCCTAACAGCAGACGCATCAGACTATGCATGGGGGGCTCACATGGCAGGGCAGTGCATTCAGGGCAAATGGAACCCGAGACAAATGCGCCTGCATATCAATCAAAAAAGTGTTAGCTGTACGGAATGCTCCGACAGCCTTCAGAGACCTTATTCTTCCAGGACAACTAGTGGTAAAGATAGACAACACCACAGTTATGTGGTACATAAACAAGCAGGGGGGAACCCACTCCTACCCTCTCTGCAGACTAGCCATGGCTCTGTGGAGCACAACCTTGAGCTACCAAGTGCACCTACAAGCTCAATTCCTGCCAGGCAAACTAAATTCACTGGCAGACGACTTAAGCAGAAATCTCATGGAACCACACGAATGGAAACTAGAACCCAAAATATTCAACCTCTTGAGAAACAAATGGGGGACCCCAGAGGTAGACCTGTTTGCCTCCCCTCAGAACTACCAATTTTACAAATTCTGCACCAGAACTCCTCACAGTCAAGCTTGGAAAGTGGATGCCCTGTCCTTTACCTGGGAAAGCCTCTCTGTTTATGCCTTTCCCCTCTGCCTCTCCTCTCGAAGGTTCTACTAAAGATCAAACTGGACAAGCCAAGAACAATACTGATTGGACCAGACTGGCCACGCCAGCACTGGTACCCCCTCTTGCGCAGTCTGACACTGGTGCACCCATGGCACCTGCCTCAGATCCCTTCCCTGCTGTCCCAGCAGGTGGGCCAAATTCTGCACCCTCAGCTTCAAACCTTGAACCTTGCAGCCTGGCTAATTCCATGAGCTGTCCTCTAGCATCCCTCAGTAAGCAGGTGCAGGATGTCATTCTGGAGGCAAGGAGGCCTAGCACCAGAAAATCCTATGCTGAAAAGTGGAAAAGATGCTATTCCTGGAGCCAGGCTTAGGGGATGGGCACAACAGTGCCCAGTTTACCTCCTATTCTAGAGTACTTTACAGAAATGCTTCACAAGGACCTATCTTTCTCGTCGGTTAAGATTCATGTCTGTGCCATTTCAGCACATTATAATACTGAGCCACCCCTTGCTAAAACAATTCCTTAGAGGGGCCAAAAATTTAAGACCCCCCAGGAGAGCTCCCACTCCAGCCTGGGACCTTAACTTTGTATTGGAAAAGCTCACTCTTTTCCCCTTTGAGCCCCCTGCAACAGCAGAGTTGAAATTCCTTTCTTGGAAAACAGCCTTACTTCTAGCCATCACTTCAGCAAGAAGAGTGTCTGAATTACAAGCCCTCATGGCAGTGGAACCCTTCATTATCTTCCATCTGGACAGGGTTTCCCCAGGACTAATCCTTCCTTATTATGCCCAAGGTGGTGTCTAGTGTGACTCTAAACCAGTCCATTCATTTGCCTACTTTTTTCCCTAATCCACAAAACAAAGGTTAACGGATACTGCACTCTCTGGATGTGCACAGACAGCTTAGATTCTATTTGGACAGGACTAAGCTTCTCAGAAAGTCTGACCAACTGCTAGTTGGCTTTGCTGCAAGGGCAGAGGGGAAGGCCATTTTAAAGCAAATCATTTCCAAATGGATAGCCCATTGCATTCATTTCTGCTACAAGCACCATGGAAAACCTACCCTTCGGGGGATAAGATCACATTCCGCCAGGGCTGCATCTACCTCTACGGCATTTCTCAGAGGAGTCACAACCAGGGACATTCTGGAAGCTGCTACCTGGACTCTGTACACATCTTCACCAAGCATTACCACCTGCCTATCTTTTCTAAATCCAGAGCTGGATTTGCCACAGCAGTCTTGCAGGGCTTAATAGCTGGCCGTAATGCTCTTTAACTACCTCCTCCTTTCCTTAGCTTTGGGAATCAACTCAAATGTGATGACTGCAACAGTGAAACACGAAGAACATAGTACAGTTGTTTACACTTACCATAAATGTGGATGTTTGAGTGTATTCACTACTGCAGTCCTGGTAACCCTCCCTCCAGCCCCCTGATTTCTCTACCTTACCTTCCTGTTTGGTATATATATTTTTTTTCATGTGTATTTGCTTTTTGATGGGGGTGTACCATACCATATAATTGCTTCCTATTGTGGGGGCCCCTGACATCTGGGGCAAGAAAAACTGATGTAATGTTGTTGGCTGCATGTTTTATACCCCTGATGACTTGACGTCATGGAAGAAGCAACATCATCCAATGCAGAAATCCGAAGACTCTGGTATTCAGGCTGGCTGTGGGCTACCTGCAGGCAGATAATCCAAATGTGATGACTGCAACAGTGAATGCACTCCAACATCTACATTTATGGTAAGTGTACACAACTGTACTTTCTTCAGAATCGTAGTGTATGTAAGGGGTCTAATTGATAGCTGCAGGGAAGAAGAGTTTGTGTTTGAGCATTAGAACTGAGGAAATGCTAAGTGTGTCAGGTATATCTCCAGTCATTTGTACCCCCCCCCCCCGACTAAAAATTATTTTTTTGCGTGAGATAATTCTTTAGGACTGCCAGCTGCAGAGCGAGAATCTCTGTTTTGCTGCTGGGCTTGAACGGAGTGCAAAGAGAATCTGTGTGAGTATCTGTATATTGGCATAACTCCAGCCACGTGTGGTATTTTGTACCTGAATAAAAGTGATTTTCTGGTTCGGATGGTTTGTCAGGGCACCTGGTGTGCATAAGGGTTCTGATTACCAGCTGCAGGGAGAGAGTATGTATTCTGGTTTTGAGGTTGGAGTTCTAAATGCTTCAGTGCCATTGTGAGAGGTATGTATGTGTGTGTGTATGTGTGTGGTGTCCATGTTTGCAAGTGTGCATGCGTGCATAGATCTACCACACACACATATCTAGAGAGAGAGAGAGATCTATCCTGTCATATCTCCAGTCACCTGTATGGTATTTGTTTCCCTAACTGTAATTGACATTGTGGGTATGTCACTTCTTTAGGAGCCATTGGGCAGTGTCATATATCGGAGGAAAATAAAACATTTTTAAGGTAAAAGGGAAATATTTAAAAGTCCACCTATTGTTGAGGTAGCAAAATTAAAAAAAAAAGTAGTGATAACATACTTTAGAAGACTAACAGTGAAATGTTTATAGGGCACTGGATGAAATTAAGGTGTTAGAAATCAATATATGATCTGGAAATTCATCATCCACTTCTGTGGATGTGCAGGCCACTGCTGATACCCTTTCAGAGTCTGGTATGCCTCAAACCTCTTCATCGACTAAGGATCCTGCGGTTGTCTCTACCTTGCATGGGTAAGGAGCCGCTGAGCAGGCACCGGCTTCTGAGGAAGAACTTCACGCTACCTATTCTCGACACAAACCAACAACTTCTTTTGCGTCCTCTGTTCTTTCGAAAACTACCAAGTTTCTAAGGGCCAGAGTTACAAACCACACCCAAAAAACCAATGACCCCATCTCAGGCACCTGCTTTCTTGCCTCAGTTTCAAATGCTTAAAATGATGAAAGGCCTTATAATGTTGATCCGGGGAAGTCAAGCTACCCCTTCCAAAAGAAAGACATTTGTCCCCAGTAGTCTTATCTGAACAGGACTCCAATGCCCTCTGAATATGAAGTCATGCTACCCCTCACTGCTTATGGGGGTTCTGATACAGAGGAATTCATTCCTTCAGCCTCTCCACCCAAACATTTTTCCTTTGGGGAAACGCTTCATACTTTAAGGGAGCATTTCCAATGGGAATGTCGAGACTACCCTCAGTCTAAAAGGAGACTCGGGGAATTTTTAGATCTTCCACAGCACAAACCCCTTGCCATTCCTCCTGTCCTGGATGTTGTGGATGATGTTTTCATGGAATCTAGTTTAACTCCTGACACCCTCCCTCCTGCTCCCAGGAAACCTGACAGATATTGCAGAATATAGAACACCAAACTGGAGCCAGCATACAGAAAAAAACTTTAATGTCTTCTGGTACCTCGGCTGAACACAGCCTTCAAAGGAATAATCAAAGACATACAGCTGCATCTTTTTATACATTTGCTAAATTGAATAATGAATCAATTAATTAATTAGTACAAAGCCATTTAACTGCAATTTCAGTACAATAACAGTAAAACGCTCATATTTTTACTAAATCAGAATATTAAAAGTTAATATTCATTTCTAAATTCAAACCCTTGGGCACTAAAGTACCAAAATTAAGAATAAATCTACTTTCTAAGTTCAGAAGTTTTTGTGAGAAATTACCAGGACCTGTAATACTTGGTTTACCAAGAACACAAAAAAATAAAGAATCCAAACAGCCAGAATGAATATTATTAAAATGTTCTGAAATGGGACTATCAGTTCTACAATGCCTAACATCACCAATATGCTCCATTATACGTATTTTTACCTGTCGTTTAGTCTGACCAATATAATACTTACATGGAACACATCCACAACCCAATATATAGACAACCCCACATGATTTGCAATTGAATCTATCGGTAGCATTAAATTTTATGCCATTTATATCACTACCTGAAAGATTTTTAACCCTATTGCAGATTTTACATCTACCACATTTGAACATACCATCGCCTTCATTCAAGTTTTTTGTGTTATATTTCAAACTCAAAAGTTCCTTAAGGTTAGAGAATCTACCATAAGAGAAACTAACCCTTTTTGGGAACAAATGTCCTATCTCATCATTATCACAAACAGTAGACCATAAAAAATCTACAATAAATTTAAGTGTGTTAGAAAAGGGGGAATATTTTGTTACAAAAAACATTTTGTCACTATTTCCTACATCAAGATTCTTAGGAATATTAGAGCTTTGTACAAAATTAATTCTTAAACTCTTATTACCCAAAACCTTACATTCACTATATGTGACATTATTTTCAAAATAACCCCTGCTTAAAAGTCTGTTTCTAACATCCTGAAATTCTTCTTTCAAAAAACATTTTTCAGATGTATGCTCAAATATACATTTGAATTCTCCAAAAGGGAGGGCTTCAATTAGGTGCATTGGGTGTGCACTCACTCGCAATCCGATTTTGGAATTCAATGAAACACTGCTGGAACTGTTAGAACGGGGTGAAAGATTAGGCTTTCTCACACAAAAAGATGTGAAGAAATTGTACATTGAAAATCCTAGGGATGCAACTTTCTATGCTTTGCCTAAAATACATCATAATTTTAATGATCCCCCTGGCCGTCCCATAGTTTCTAGCTGTGGTTTTCTTGAAAATGTGGGAATTCTATTAGATAATTTATTAAAAAAGGAACTTAAAAATGTTATTTCTCATATTAAAAACACTAATGAACTTTGTACCTTGGTTAAAAACATGCATTGGGACAATGATTTCTATTGGACTACTGTAGATATCAAGGCATTGTACACATGTATTTCTAATACATTTGGCCTTGAGGCCATTAGTCAGATTATGGGGGAGAGCACTCGTACGTCTTTTATTATTCTCTTGCTTGAATTTGCATTGACACATAACTATTTTTTGTGTGAAGATAAAATCTTTTTGCAGAAAGAAGGAACTGCAATGGGGGCTAATTTTGCCCCCACTTATGCAATTCTTTTTATGTAATTTTTTAGACTAGTTTTCTTTATACACTAAAATTTTTTCGTGAATCTGTGGTTTTATACCGTAGGTATATTGATGATTTGATATTTATTTGTAAGGGCAGCATTTCTGATTTCAGTAATTTTGTAGATGAACTACACTTGAATAGGTTTGGTTTGAAATTCACGTATAAAGTGGGTCTATGTAGTATACAATTTCTTGATATTTTACTATATGTGGATACTTGTGATAATGTTCAGTTTAGACCATATAGAAAGGTGACAGCAACAAATAATTTTTTTACATGCTTCGAGTGCACACCCAATGCACCTAATTGAAGCCCTCCCTTTTGGAGAATTCAAACGTATATTTGAGCATGCATCTGAAAAATGTTTTTTGAAAGAAGAATTTCAGGATGTTAGAAATAGACTTTTAAGCAGGGGTTATTTTGAAAATAATGTCACATATAGTGAATGTAAGGTTGTGGGTAATAAGAGTTTAAGAATTAATTTTGTACAAAGCTCTAATATTCCTAAGAATCTTGATGTAGGAAATAGTGACAAAATGTTTTTTGTAACAAAATATTCCCCCTTTTCTAACACACTTAAATTTATTGTAGATTTTTTATGGTCTACTGTTTGTGATAATGATGAGATAGGACATTTGTTCCCAAAAAGGGTTAGTTTCTCTTATGGTAGATTCTCTAACCTTAAGGAACTTTTGAGTTTGAAATGTAACACAAAAAACTTGAATGAAGGCGATGGTATGTTCAAATGTGGTAGATGTAAAATCTGCAATAGGGTTAAAAATCTTTCAGGTAGTGATATAAATGGCATAAAATTTAATGCTACTGATAGATTCAATTGCAAATCATGTGGGGTTGTCTATATATTGGGTTGTGGATGTGTTCCATGTAAGTATTATATTGGTCAGACTAAACGACAGGTAAAAATAATGATAATGGAGCATATTGGTGATGTTAGGCATTGTAGAACTGATAGTCCCATTTCAGAACATTTTAATAATATTCATTCTGGCTGTTTGGATTCTTTATTTTTTTGTGTTCTTGGTAAACCAAGTGTTACAGGTCCTGGTAATTTCTCACAAAAACTTCTGAACTTAGAAAGTAGATTTATTCTTAATTTTGGTACTTTAGTGCCCAAGGGTTTGAATTTAGAAATGAATATTAACTTTTAATATTCTGATTTAGTAAAAATATGAGCGTTTTACTGTTATTGTATTGAAATTGCAGTTAAATGGTTTTGTACTAATTAATTAATTGATTCATTATTCAATTTAGCAAATGTATAAAAAGATGCAGCTGTATGTCTTTGATTATTCCTTTGAAGGCTGTGTTCAGCCGAGGTACCAGAAGACATTAAAGTTTTTTGCTGTATGCTGGCTCCAGTTTGGTGTTCTATATTAGTTTTTCCTGTGTTTTTTTGAGATATTGCAGAATCCCTGACTCTCACAAATTTCTTTTCAAAAATCCTACTGCTGACCCTGAGGTTATCTCCTAAGAGCCTAAAGGAATTAAAGCAACTTCTGCTAAGAATCCCACTCCTTCAGATAGGGATTCCCGAGTTTTAGACAGATGGGGTAAAAAAGTATACACCTCTGCTATTCTTGCTATTAGAGCAGTAAATTGTCAGTTCCATATGCTAAAATTCAATCAGCATACCATGGAACTCCTCAAACAAACAATATCAACTTTTCCTGCTTGTGCAGAAAATCAGAGTTACAAGACTTAATGCATTCTGCAAGTCAAGTAACTAAGCATGCCTTACACTTTGGTTTTGATGCTCTAGAAGCATTTTGCAGGGCAGCAGTCACCAGTTCTGTCCTTAGAAGGCATGCATGGCTTAAGGGACAGTTCTTGCCAGACCATGTCAAATCTAAACTATTGGATGCACCCTTGCACAAAGACAACTTATTTGGCACCAAGGCAGAGGAGGTCTTAAAAAAGATTGAAGAAAAAGCTAAATCTGTGCAGACCGTTAAGGATTTCCTGCAGGTCCAGCCACCCAGGTTCAGTAGGCATTGCCCCTCCAAACACTGGTCCTTTCCTGCCCCCTCTAGGGCAGTTCAGCCCAGACCCCGGGGAAGCAGACCCCCCAGACAGCAGCCACAGGTAATGCAGAGATCAAAGCAATGGAGTACCTCCACTTATAAACCAGGGAGTGCAAAGCCAACCTCTCATGGTAAGAGCTCATAATGACACTCCACTTCCACCCCTTCCCTCCGCCCACCTGCACTTTCCCCTGTGATGAAAACTGTCCTTTCATGCAAGCACCCGGGCCACGATGACCAACGACTGCTGGGTCCTCAACATGGTGTCCCAGGGATACAAATTCTCTTTTCTCACACTACCAACCCCAAAAGGGTTCCCAGATCTCCCTCCAAACCAGTGGGTAGAGGCCAAAAAGCAAGTCCTTTCCACCCTCTCCATGACGGCAATAGAACATGTTCCTGCAGAACAGATAGGCAAAGGATTCTACTCTAGTCTCTTCCTGGTACCGAGAAAATATGGTACCTGGTGCCCCCCATCCTCGATTTATCCATTCTAAACACTTTCCTGGTGATAGCAATATTCAAAATGCTCACCCTTCATGAACTACTACCTATGCTCTCCAAGGATGTCTGGCTAGCCACCCTAAACCTAAAAGAGGCCTACCTACACATTCCAATCAGGGAATCGTGCAGGAAATATCTACGTTTCAGGGCAGGATCTCTGCACTTTCAGTTCTCTGTGCTTCCCTTTGGCTTATCTACTGCTCCCAGAGTTTTCACAAAATGCCTGGCACCCGCCATTGCTTTTTGCAGGCAAAGAAAAATTCCAATTTACCTATTCTTAGATGACTGCCTAATTCAGGAATACAATCGGGAAAAGCTGCTCAAGCACCTGGCCTTTGTAAAGGACCTAGTGACCTCCCTAGGGTACACAATCAGTGGAAAGAAATCCAAACTAGTACCCACCCAAAAAATTATATTCCTGGGAGCAAGCCTGGACACAGCATCCCAGATGGCATTCCTTACACCAGAAAAGCAAACTTACCTGACAGCCTATTTCTTTTACCTAGCCACCAGACGCCAGTTATCCGCAAGGGAAATCCTGCAAGCTCTGGGGTTCCATGGCATGTTGCATTTTACTCATTCCATATCCCAGACTGCATATGAGGAAACTTGAATGTTACCTAAAAAGCCTTTGGTGTCAACACTCTCAATACCTGGAAACTCTTATACCAATGATACCTTGTCTAAGGAAAGATTTCCTTTGGTTGGCAGCAGCATGCTACCACAACAAGGGACTACATGATGAAAGAAAACCTCGGACTCACAGCGAAATAAACTAAATGAAGCTTTAATGAACAATTGGTAAGCGCTTTCACGTATCAATGATACGCTTCTTCAGACTATGACATTGAACTAAAAACAGTGAGCTTATATATTACAACATCCTCATGACTCAATATAATTAAATAATTATTCAATTAAACTTACTCTAAGAATGAGCTCTTAAAGAAATAGTTCACTAAGCATGCATTCAAAATATATTTAAGTATGTTTAAAACAAGGGACTACCCTTCTTACCGCCTCATGCTGCCCAGACCTTCACCACATATGCATCAGACTTTGTCTGGGGTGCACACCTAAACATCAGGTGCATACAGGGCCAATGAGCCCACATCAAATACATCTGCACATCAACCAAAAAGAGATGTTAGCTGTCCAGCACACATTGACAGCTTTCATAGCCCATCTTTCCCCAGAGGCTCTACTGACCAAAACAGACAACACCACAGTGATGCGGTATAGGGGGACTCACTCCGACCCGCTATGCAGGCTGACCATGACCATGACAGCCTCAGCCATGCAACTAAACCTGTTAGCACAATTCCTGCCAGGTTCTCTAAACTCTGTGGAAGACAATTTAAGCAGAAATTTTCTGCACCCACGAAAGTGGCAGCTAAACCAAAGAACCTTCACCCTTATAACTCAGAAATGGGGCACCCCGAAGGTTGACCTCTTTGCTTCCCACCCCAGCTATCAGCTCAGCAAGTTCTGCACCAGGGAGCCTCACTGCAGGGCTGAAAAGTGGATGCTTTATTTTTCCAGTGGGTCAACCTCTCAGTCTATGCATTTCCCCCACTACCTCTCATTACCAGGGTACTGCTCAAAATAATGAAGGAAAAACCAAGGGCAATCCTGATTGCCCCAGATTGGCCACATCAGCACTGGTACCCACTGCTGTGCAGCCTGTCCCCTCTGCCATCATGGCATCTCCCTCAGATCCCAACATTCCTGCCCCAGAGGGAAGGAGAATTCATGCATCCCCAATTGCAGACCCTTAATTCGGCAGCCTGGCTTTACTCCCTGACTACTGTACAAGCTGCTAGTCTCAGTAAACAGGTTCTAGATGTTATACTTGATGCCAGATGCCCTAGCACTAGAAAGTTTTATGCTGACAAATGGAAAAGGTTCTGCACCTGGACCAAGGCTATGGGAGCCGATACGGCACAGCCCTCCCTACCTCTCATCCTGGATTACCTAGCTGACCTACTACACAGTGGTACACCTTTTCTTCTGTTAAAATTCATGCCTCTGCTATCTCTGCTCATTTCCGCACTGAGCAACCTCTTTTCTCACACCCTCTCATCAAAGAATTTCTCAGAGTGGCTAGCAACTTGAGGCCACCCAGAAGAGCACTTACCTCAGATTGGGACCTAAACTTTGTGTTCGAGAAACTCACCCTGCCCCCCCCCCCCTTTGAACCAGCAGCTTCAGCAGAACTAAAGTCTATCTCATGGAATACAGACTTGCTTCTGGCCATCACTTCAGCAAGAAGAGTATCCGAGCTACAAGCACTAATGGTCGTAGAGCCCTTCATCGTTTTCCATGCTGACAGGGTCTCCCTCAGGACTAACCCATCCTTCATGCCCAAAGTGGTGTCCAGTGTGGCTCTCAACTAATCCATTCATTTGCCCATCTTTTTCCCTAACCCACAAAACAAGGGGGAAGGGATCCTGCACTCTCTAGATGTTCACAGACAGCTCAGATTCTATCTAGACAGGTCTAAATCATTCAGAAAGACTGATCATTTGTTAGTCAGCTTTGCTGCAGGAGCAGGGGGCAAAGCCATATCCAAACAAACCATTTCCAAATGGATAGCACACTGCATCCATTACTGCTACAAGCAACACGGGAAACCTCCCCCTAAGGGGTCAGTACTCACTCTACCAGAGCAACCTCCACCTCTACAGCTTTCCTCAGAGGAATCCCTACCAGGGACATCCTGGAGGCTGCAACATGGACATCTGTTCATACCTTCACCAAGCATTACCACCTGCCTATCTTCTCCAAATCCAGGGCAGGCTTTGCCACTGCAGTCTTGCAGGGCATCCTATCCAGCCCCCACTCTTCTTGACTGCCTACACCCTTTTCCTCAGCTTTGGGAATCAACCCAAATGTGATGACTGCAACAGTGAAACATGAAGAATATAGTACAGTTGTGTGTACACTTACCATAAATGTAGATGTTCAAGTGTATTCACTGTTGCAGTCCTGTTTTCCCTCCCTCCATCCCCCTTTCTCTCTCTCTCTCTTATTACAAGGAACATTTTGGTATTTACTTTCTATGGGTCGGGTTTTTCCACCATATCCTGGCTCCCACTGGGGGTCTCCTGGCAGGGCAAGAAAAACTGATGTAATGGCATCGCCTGCCTTACTTTATACTACTGATGACCTGATGTCAGTCCTGAAGTGACAGCAACCGATGCAGAAATACTAGGCCTCGGTATTTGGGACGACTGAGAGCTACCCTGGCAGGGATAACCCAATGTGATGACTGCAACAGTGAAAATTACTCGAACATCTACATTTATGGTAAGAGTACACAACTGTACTTTTCTTGCCCAGAAACCACTCCTTATGTGGTAGATAGGTTATCTAGTGCTTACTACTCCCACTGATAAGGTAGCAGGTTTCCCTCCAACACAGAATTCCTCAGCATATTTTTTCAAAACACTGGTATGGTATGTTTTTTTATAACTACAAGAGAAAAGTATGCATGTTTATTTTCACTGGTCTGTACAGACATGTGTCTAGCTGGCATTGTCTCCTCAGTGTATAGGTGAATTTGTATATAACCACATATACACACACACAGTATTTAATAGTGAGCAGAAGAATTGACAGTTTCTGCAGATTTCTTAGTAGCAGAAAGTACTGGAGAAGAAATTACATTACTTTTTTACAAAACATGGTCAGATTGGGGAGTGTTTTTAAAGAAAAAATAAAAACGTGTACTTAGAAGTGGAGGTATATTTAAGGAGAGAATGAAAGGAGCACAGCAGGGAATATTAGGGAGATCATTCCTCTTATGCTGTACTGATGGTGCCATAAGAAGACAGAGATTCCTCTTATGCTGTACTGATGGTGCCATAAGAAGACAGACATTCCTCTTATGCTGTACTGATGGTGCCATAAGAAGACAGACATTCCTCTTATACTGTACTGATGGTGCCATAAGAAGACAGACATTCCTCTTATGCTGTACTGATGGTGCCATAAGAAGACAGACATTCCTCTTATGCTGTACTGATGGTGCCATAAGAAGACAGACATTCCTCTTATGCTGTACTGATGGTGCCATAAGAAGACAGACATTCCTCTTATGCTGTACTGATGGTGCCATAAGAAGACAGACATTCCTCTTATGCTGTACTGATGGTGCCATAAGAAGACAGACATTCCTCTTATGCTGTACTGATGGTGCCATAAGAAGACAGACATTCCTCTTATGCTGTACTGATGGTGCCATAAGAAGACAGACATTCCTCTTATGCTGTACTGATGGTGCCATAAGAAGACAGACATTCCTCTTATGCTGTACTGATGGTGCCATAAGAAGACAGACATTCCTCTTATGCTGTACTGATGGTGCCCTAAGAACACAGACATTCCTCTTATGCTGTACTGATGGCGCCCTAAGAAGACAGACATTCCTCTTATGCTGTACTGATGGCGCCCTAAGAAGACAGACATTCCTCTTATGCTGTACTGATGATGCCATAAGAAGACAGACATTCCTCTTATGCTGTACTGATGATGCCATAAGGCAGAAACATGCATGTCCACAGCTAGAGGGGTTTGGCTTTATTGGCCTGAAATTGTCCATAAATATACTTAAAATTTGAAAAAAAAGTCATGGACATTCAGAATTGCTATTTAGCTGAGGCACCTGATATCCTTAAGGGGTAATTTACATATATCCCATGTTGCCTCTGATACAAGAGGTTTAAGGTATCACACAATGAAACCCTGGAGATGGGGCAAATGCACATAGGGGTTGATTAATTAGGTGAAACATTCCCCTGCAGCAGTATGATGCTTCCTCATGTATTGTAATTTCGTCACTGGCCCTGAACATGGGTCAAAATCAGTCCAGTGGAGGATAAGATAGATTCAGCAGACCCAGTGGATGAAGAGAGATTGTGGCCTTAATTGGTAGATAGTCATATGGAGACAAAACGAGTGCAAAATGTGTACACATATATGTTATCAGTTATTTTTGGATTGTAGAAAAAATAGAAAACATCCCAAACTGAGTCAGTACACTAATAGAAGCAGTGCTGGCACTGATTTTAAATTAAAAATGGCAGTTGAGTCATAACTCATGGAAATCTTCTTCTTCTTTTGGCTTTTCCCAGTTAGGGGACACCACAGAGGATCACCTGTCCGCTCATGATTAGCAGTAGAGTTTTACAGTGTCGAGTTGCCAGTCCGGCACCCAACCTTCCATGGAAAGCACACACATGCACACACTCACTCCTACGGCCAGTTTAGAGTGTCCAATCCACCTACTGCATGTCTTTGGGATGTGGGAGGAAACCGGAGTACCCGGAGGAAACTCATGCGACCACAGGGAAAACATGCCGACTCCACACAAAAGGACCCCAGCTTAGGATCGAACTGGATACCCTCTTGCTCTGAGGTGACAATGCTAACCGCTGCACCATCGTGGCCACCCTCATAACTCATGGAAATGTACTTTATAAATTGCAACATTATCTAGTTTGTACTCAGCTAAGTGATGTGAAACAAATGTGTTCTCATTAATGCCAGGCCATTGTGAACTACAGTAACCCTTTTCTTTGATGGTTTAATTAGTGTTGATCTGGCTTTTATCATGGAGACATATCTGGTGAGATTTTCCATCCTCATCTAGTTTTTGCTGTCAATTATTGGCCCATCTGTTGTTCAGTTTCTCAGACTGAGTAGTAGTGATAGTAGTGTTGCTCTTGCTTTTAAGTCAAATCTTCAGTTACTTACTTCAGCCTTTTACCTGTATTCAGCACTTGGTTGATTCGGGGAAATGTTAATATCTGTTAATGTCTAGATTGATGCATTACCTTTGAGCTTACTCCTGATAGTTTTGCACTTGGTAGGTTTAAGTCAGATAATTTGTCTTTAGCTCTTGTGTGGCATTTGTTGCATCTGATTTCAAATTTAGTTTGTGTACTACTTGGTTTTATGCCACTCCACAACCATCAGTTCCTTTTCATTCATTAGGGGAGTTTTAAACACTTCAAAGACTGTCTTTCTTCTTTTAATCAAATGTACTTAGGGTATGTTATTAAAGTATCTGCGCACTAATCCTTCCTTTCTAATTGCTCTTACTATCTGTTACAGTCGTCTGTTCTTTCCTTATTTCTTTCTTTGATCATTTTCTTATTTCTTACCACTTTCTTTTCCTGTGTAGTCTCTCTTTATTCCTTTATTTATGATAATATGACATGTTAGATAAATTCTACATCTGTATGCGTGTCTAATATATTCTTCACAAGATTGTTTGACTGTGACTGCCCTCTAGAGTTGCGTCCTATAATAGTTGCAACATGTACAATTGCCAAAATGGGGTCTATATTAGAACATCAAAGTTTCAAAACTTCGAATGTTCTAATATCGAACTCTATTCAGCGAAAGCTGAAAATATTGAAGCAACAGAAAACCAAATTTTTTCCTATGGAAAAAATTTGGTTACCCATTTCTGTTGCTTCGGTATTTTCAGCGCTGTGGTGGAAGGTTACGGGTCAGGTTCAGGTAAGTGTGCGATTTAGTGTGGGTTAGGGTGCAGCTTAGCCATGTGTGCGATTGTGTGGACGTGAGGATTAGGGCGGGTTAGGGCATGTGTCAGGTAAGTGTGCGATTGTGTGGATGTGAGGGTTAGGGCATTGTAGGTGAGTTAGTGTTAGGGTGCGGGTGAGGTGAGTGTGCGATAGTGATGGACCTTAGGGTTAGGGTTTGGGTTAAGGTAAGTGGATAGTTAGTGGTGTGTGTATAGTTTAGTATAGGGTAGGTGTAAGATTTTAGGTGTATTTGTGTGGATTGCTGTTTGTTTGGTGTGCTTGTGTTGTGTGTATGTGTTTTGGAACAGCAAATTTTTTCCCTAGGAAAAAATTCACTGTTCTGTATGTTCGGTGTTTTCAGCTTTCGCTGAATAGGGTTCGATATTAGAACATTTGAAGTTTTGAAACTTCGATGTTCTAATATAGACCCGCCAAAATGACATGTATAGCTGAGAAGTGAAATTAAAAGTCATTTTGGAATGCATGCCAACATTTTATTATGTGGTGTTTGATATGGAAGATAGTCACTTGTCTGAAAATTAAACACCATCTTTGCCAGTATGTACATAATATGCTAAACACAACCCTTTATTATGGGAAAGGTTTAGTAATGTCCTGGTATTTGTAGCTGCATCAATCATAAAGCTGTACTGCTGAAAAGAATTGCATTTTCAAAACCACATACAAAACATTTACCTATTATTTAACCTTTTATTTTGATTATAGAATATATACAAATTCTGAGAGAACACTATTATGATTTTTTCCTTTTTTATTTTCAGACCGCTGATCAAAGTTCTGTCATATTAAATACGCAACCTCCTCCATCGGATATTGAAGTGGCTAAGAAAACCCAAGTAAGTGTAATGAAATTAATATGATCTTTACTAATGTGAAATGTTTGGTTAGGATGCCCCTTTTTTGCAGAGACGAGATTTCCATGCATATGCCTGGCAGCTAGAATTTTAGACAAAAATCCCGATCTCTTTATTTTTAGTAATGGTGGGCCACGATTTGGCGTATCTTTACTGTTGCTGACCTGCTTCATATAAGGGAGGCATATGCAATGTTGGCTGTAGCAGGCTAGTGGGTTGATGCTGGATTTCAGATTTTGCAAATTAAGTTGCAGCTGTCCTTCGTTTTAACTCGCCTGTTATAGTGATGATTTGATTATCTGTCCATGCAAGAAGAAAAATTGGGCGGATAGAGTAGCTAGTTTTTGATGGATGACAGACTAATTTAGAATCATAAGCATTTTCAGGAGATAAGAAGTGCTTGACCTTTTTATTCTGCTCTTTCTACTAAATGGCTAAGCTGTAGTTCCATGATAACTCCTTGATTACACGTGACAACTTTGGACCTTCGGAAAATGCTTGTTACTGTTGCCATGATTTTTTTTCGGTAAGTTATTTTATTCTAAAATTGGCATACTGATTTTAAAATAAAAAAAATGTATTTAAAAAAAGCAAACATTTTCTTAGTTTTAGGATGCATTTAGGGTAATTGTTTTAGTAGCACAATAGATATGCTGTAGAAATATTCCCCCACAACTCACCATTACCATGAATGCAATTTGGAATGCAGAAATGAAACTTCATGCCATTCATTAGCGTGGCTTCTCAGTACAGATACCTGCAGACATGTAATAGCATTATAGGGCTAGTAAGATAGGCTTATGATAAACTAGCCTAATCCATGTTGCTATGTTATATAAGCAGACAGAACAGCTAATTACATTTACTGGTTTCCCTGCAGAGTACACTTTCTCAACAATGTCTATGTAGACCATTGAAATGGGAACAGGAACAGCAGCAGGTGTGACTGATTGGCTCCTGTCAGAAGAATCTGCAGTACAAGTCTGATTTGCAGTACAAGTCTGATTTTTTTAATGTAAATCAACTTTTACGAGCAATGACATTACTTGTCACTACTTGTATGTGACAGAGTAAGTATTTTTCTAGTGTTTTATTATGGACCTGCAGGCTCTATTGATTAAAAAGCAGGCTTTGTTTTGTGATTGTTTCATGTGAAGGAGAAGGATGAAGTCCCCCAACAATTCTACTGGACTCCCTGTTGTGTATGTATTGGAGTCTGATTGGTGAAAATAGTCTGTATTTGGATGTTGTGGCAGAGGAGTACCGAGTGTCTCAGTGCTAGTGCATGTGCGTTTATACTGGCATTTCCCCAGTCATTTCTGTCTTCTCTGACTAAACAGTGAATGGGTAGGACAGATGTTCTTCGTGTTTCACTGTTGCAGTCATCACATTTGGGTTATCTGCCTGCAGGTAGCCCTGAGCTGGCCTGATACCAGAGTCTTCGGATTTCTGTGTCGGATGCTGTCAAGTCGTCAGTGGTATAAAACATGCAGATGATGTCATTACATAAGTCTTTCTTGTCGTGCGGTGCCCGAAGCTGAAGCCATTCGTAAGTGCCGGTTGGCCGACTCCTGAAATTTCTGTTTTTGAGTTTCAGACCCAAAGTCTTCAAAAAAGATAAGTATCCTGTTGGGGATCCTTTTTTTCTTGCTCTAACCCATGTCAAAAACATTTAACAATTGTTTTGCCTGTGGAAAGCAAATACCTGATAGAGATTTTCATTCTTACTGCATCACTTGTTTAAGCCCAGACCACGACATCCCTCTGTCTCGGTTTTCTGCCTTGTTCAAGGCCCGAATTATTCGTCATCTGGCTATTTTTGTAGCTGAATACTTTCGTTCTCGATCGCCGTACTCTGAAATGTGTTCGTTAAGCCCATCTGATTACCGATCTTCCAAAAAAAGTAAGGATAAAGACAGAGACAGACCGCATAGGTCCAAAATAGCCGACGATGCTTCCGTTAAGCTAGTCGCCAGTTCACCGGTACTCAGTGAGGCACTTTCGCAACCCCCGATACCCACTACTACAGATTCGCAGGCCTTTACTGAGACCCATTCGGAGTCCAGTATGCCATGGGATGCTTCTTCGACTATGGAACCTGCGGATGTCTCTACTTTGTATGGGTCTGGAGCCACTGTGCAGGCACTGGCTTCTGAGGGTGTATTCAGGCCTATAGACTTTCATATTAAACCAACGGCATCGTTTCCAACTAGAAGTACTGAATTCCTCAGGCCTAAAACTCGCACTATGCCTAGAAAACCGATGACCAAAATGCTTATTCAAGCCCATATGCCTCAAAAACAAATGCTCAGAATGGCTGAAGACCTTATTACTTTGATTAGGGAAGCCAGCCTTCCCCCTCTAACATACTTGGAACCAATTTTCTTTCTGATTCTTCTGATCAGGAATCTGGTATCTCTGCTCCTTCTGATTACCAGGATTTGCCCTTATCTACTTATGACGATTCTGATGCAGAGGATTCCATTCCCTCTGCTTCCACTCCAGAAGATTTTTCTTTTGGTGAAACCTTGCATACCCATAGGGAGCATTTCCGCTGGGAAAGCCAGGACTATTCTGAGTCCAAAAAGAGACTTAGGGAATTCTTACTCCTGCCTGAACACAGGTGTCTAGCTATCCCTCATGTTCTGGCTATTCTAGATGATGTTTTCTTGCAATCTAGCCTTAGGCCAGACACTTTACCTCCAGCTCCCAGAAAAACTGACAGGTACTACAGAGTACCTGACTCTCACAAGTTCCTCTTCAAGAATCCTTCTGCAGATCCAAAGACCATTTCCCAAGGACCAAAAGGCATTAAGGCTACTGCTGCTAAAAGGCCAACCCCTTCTGATAGAGTTTCTAGAGCCTTAGACAGATGTGGTAATAAGGTATACACTTCTGCTACTTTGGCCATTAGGGCTTTAAATTGCCATTTTCATATATTAAAGTATCAGCAGCATATTATGGGACTACTTAAACAGAAAATGATGATGATTCCTGACTGTGCTGAGCAGAAAGACTTGCAAGATTTAATGCATTCTGCAGAACAAGTTGGTAAACATACTTTGCAATGTGGTTTTGATGTTTTAGAAGCATCTTGCAGGGCTGCTGTCACTGGGTCTGTACTTAGAAGGCATGCTTGGCTTAAGAAAAAAAACTTGCCAGATCATGTTAAAGCTAAATTACTGGATGCACCCTTAAACTAAGACCGCCTTTTTGGCAACAAAGTAGAGGAAGTTCTCAAAGGATGGAGGAAAAATCTAAATCTAGGCAAACTGTTAAAGCTTTTCTACAAGTACAGCCTCCCAGATTCAGTAGGCATTGGCCTTCAAAGAACTGGTCCTTTCCACTCCCTTCCAGGCCTTCTCAGTCCAAACCCAGGAGCAGCAGACCACCAAGATTTCAGTCTCAGGCTATACACAGATCTAAGCAGTGGGGGGCTCCCACTTCCAAAGCAGGGAGTAGTAAGCCGCCCCCTAAGGAAAAATGGCACAATGACTCAACCTTAACCCTTCCAAGCCCTGCTCAACTACTTGCTCCCTTAGGAGGAAAGCTCGCCCCGCATGCAAAAAACTGGGACCTCCTTACCCAGACAAATGGGTTTTGAACATAGTTTCCCGAGGATACAGATTCCACTTCCACACACTACAAACCCCAAATGGTTGGCCAGACCTCCCCCCCCCCCAAATCAATGGGTGGAGGCCCAACAGCAGGTTCTCTCTCTTCTCAGTATCAGGGCTATTCAGCCTGTCCCAGCAGAACTAAGGGGACAAGGTTTTTATTCAAGACTTTTTCTGGTACTCAGAAAAGAAAACTCTTGGCGTCCTATCCTGGACCTCTCTATTCTCAACACCTTTCTGGTGATTCCAAAATTTAAAATGCTAACTCTTCAACAGTTTCTTCCTATGCTAGCCAAGGATGCCTGGCTGGCAACCCTAGACTTAAAGGAAGCTTACCTGCACATCCCAATAAGAGAATCCTGCAGACAATACCTATGTTTCAGGGCGGGCTCCATGCACTTTCAGTTCTCTGCACTACCCTTTGGCTTATCTACCGTGCTCAGGGTGTTCACATAGTGTCTAGCTCCAGCCATTGCATTTTGCTGGCACAGAAATATTCAAATTTACCATTACCTGGACAATTGTCTGATTCAGGCAGAAAGCCAGGACTTGCTATTACAACACCTGGCATTTATAAAGAAATTTCTAACCTCACTGGGGTACACCATCAGTGAAAATAAATCTCACCTAGTACACTGCCAACAGATTGTATTCCTGGGAGCAAGCTTGAACACAACTTCCCAGATGCCATTCCTCACTCAGGAGAAACAAATTTGTTTGTCAACCTACTTCAAACTATTAGCCACAAAATTCCAGCTGTCTGCAAGGAAAATACAAGGTCTGGGGTTCATGGCCTCTTGCATTCTGCTAATTCCATATGCAAGACTGCATATGAGGAAACTCCAATGGTATCTGAAAAGTATATGGTGACAAGATTCTCAGGACCTGGAAACAATGATTCCTATCATTCCTTGTCTAAGGACAGAGTTCCTTTGGTGGGCAGAGGCCTGCTACCACAACAAGGGACTCCCTTTCACTCTATCCCTGCCACCCAAACCCTAACAGCAGACGCATCAGACTATGCATAGAGGGTTTGCATGGCAGGGCAGTGCATTCAGGGAAATGGAACCTGAGACAGATGCGCTTGCATATCAATCAAAAAGTGTTAGCTGTGCAGAATGCTCTGACAGCCTTCAGAGACCTTATTCTTCCAGGACAACTAGTGGTAAAGATAGACAGCACCACAGTTATGTGGTACATAAACAAGCAGGGGGGAACCCACTCCTACCCGCTATGCAGACTAGCCATGGCTCTGTGGATCACAACCTTGAGCTACCAAGTGCACCTACAGGCTCATTTCCTGCCAGGCAAACTAAATTCACTGGCAGACGACTTAAACAGAAATCTCATGGACCCACACGAATGGAAAATAGAACCCAAAATATTCAACCTCTTGAGGAACAAATGGGGGACCACAGAGGTAGACCTGTTTGCCTCCCCTCAGAACTACCAATTGTACAAATTCTGCACCAGAACTCCCCACAGTCAAGTTTGGAAAGTGGATGCCCTGTCCTTTACCTGGGAAAGCCTCTCGGTCTATGCCTTTTCCACTCTGCCTCTCCTCTCGAAGGTTATACTAAAGATCAAACAGGACAAGCCAAGAACAATACTGATTGGACCAGACTGGCCACACCAGCACTGGTAACCCCCTCTTGCGCAGTCTGACACTGCTGCACCCATGACACCTGCCTCAGACCCCTTCCCTGCTGTCCCAGCAGGCGGGCCAGATTTTGCACCCTCATCTTCAAACCCTGAACCTTGCAGCCTGGCTAATTCCATTAGCTCTCCTCTAGCATCCCTTAGTAAGCAGGTGCGGGATGTCATTCTGGAGGCAAGGAGGCCTAGCACCAGAAAATCCTATGCTGAAAAATGGAAAATATACTGTTCCTGCAGCCAGGCTTAGGGGATGGGCACAACGGTGCCCAGCTTACCTCCTATTCTGGAGTACTTAACAGAAATGCTTCACAAGGACCTATCTTTCTCGTCAGTTAAGATTCATGTCTGTGCCATTTCAGCACATTATAATACTGAGCCACCCCTCTTCTCTCACCCCTTGCTAAAACAATTCCTTGGAGGGGCCAAAAATTTAAGACCCCCAGGAAAGCTCCCACTCCAGTCTGGGACCTTAACTTTGTATTGGAAAAGCTCACTCTTCCCCCCTTTGAGCCAGCTGCAACAGCAGAGTTGAAATTCCTTTCTTTGAAACAGCCTTACTTCTAGCCATCACTTCAGCAAGAAGAGTGTCTGAATTACAAGCCCTCATGGCAGTGGAACCCTTCAGTATCTTCCATCTGGACAGGGTTTCCCCCAGGACTAATCCTTCCTTTAATGCCCAAGGTGGGGTCTAGTGTGATTAATTTGCCTACTTTTTTCCCTAATCCACAAAACAAAGGTTAACGGATACTGCACTCTCTGGACGTGCACAGACAGCTTAGATTCTGTTTGGACAGAACTAAGCCTCTCAGAAAGTTTGACCAGCTGCTAGTTGGCTTTGCTGCAGGGGCAGAGGGGAAGGCCATTTCAAAGCAAATCATTACCAAATGGATATCCCATTGCATTCATTTTTGCTACAAGCACCATGGAAAACTTATCCCACAGGGGATAAGATCACATTCCACCAGGGCTGCATCTACCTCTACGGCATTTCTCAGAGGAGTCCCTACTAGGGACATCCTGGAAGCTGTTACCTGGAGCTCTGTACACACCTTCACCAAGCATTACCACCTGCCTATCTTTTCTAAATCCAGAGCTGGATTTGCCACAGCAGTCTTGCAGGGCTTAATAGCTGGCTGTAAAGCTCTTTAACTACCTCCTCCCTTCCTTAGCTTTAGGAATCAACCCAAATGTGATGACTGCAACAGTGAAACATGAAGAACATAGTACAGTTGTGTACACTTACTATAAATGTAGATGTTCGAGTGTATTCACTGTTGCAGTCCTGGTAACCCTCCCTCCAGCCCCCTGACTTCTCTACCTTTCCTTCTTGTTTGGTATATATATATTTTTTCATGTGTATTTGCGTTTTGATGGGGGTGTACCATACCATATAATTGCTTCCTATTGTGGTGGCACGTGACATCTGGGGCAAGAAAAACTGATGTAATGGCATTGGCTGCATGTTTTATACCCCCTGATGACTTGACGTCATAGAAGAAGCAACAGCATCCAAAGAAGAAATCCGAAGACTCTGGTATTCAGGCTGGCTGTGGGCTACCTGCAGGCAGATAACCCAAATGTGATGACTGCAGCAGTGAATGCACTCGAACATCTACATTTATGGTAAGTGTACACAACTGTACTTTCTTCAGGATCCCAGTGTACTGTACATAAGGGGTCTAATTGATAGCTGTAGGGAAGAAAAGTTTGTGTTTGAGCATTAGAACTGAGGAAATGCTAAGTGTGTCCGGTATATCTCCAGTCATTTGTACCCCCGACTAAAAATTATTTTTTTGCGTGAGATAATTCTTTAGGACTGCCAGCTGCAGAGAGCGAGAATCTCTGATGTCCTTCAAGGATGCATCTGCAGTCCTAACATATGGGTTGTCCTGCCTCAGGCAGCCCTTCGGTCGGCCGGATTCCAAAGTCTGGGTCTGACCTCGGCTGATGTCGCACTTCACCCGACGTCATAGCTGCTATTAATTGGGTATAAAGGCATCAGCCGACGCCATTTTCCCCAGTCTTTCTTGCCGCGTGGCGCCCGAAGCAGAAGCTGTTCGCAAGTGCCGGTCGGTCAGAACCAGAGATTACTACTACCAAAGACTTCTAAAAAGCTAAGTACCCCGTTGGGGACTCTTTCTTGCCTCAGCCGATGTCAGAAAAAGTAAATAACTGTTTAACTTGTGGGAAACAAATACTTCATAAGGATTTCCACTCTTACTGCCTTCCTTGCTTAGGCCCAGACCACGACGTAGCAGCTTGTCTAGCCTGTGCTTCCTTCAACTGACGTACACTTAGACGTCGGTCGGAGTTTGCAGAGGAGTTTTTCGGCCCCGCTTTTGCTTACAACATGCTGTCGGAGACTCCGACTTCACAATTAGCTAAAAAGCGTAAGGAAAAGGACCAACACTCGCGGTCCGCGGTTTCGGCCGAAACCGCGGTTAAGCCAACCGCGAGTGTCTCGGTTTCAGCTGAAACCGAGTCCTCGGTTCTTCCTTCGGCCGAAAGCATGCCTCCTACAACCGAGGCCTCATCCAGCATGGCTGAATCTGCTACTGAATTTCCACCTGCTGTTGCAGGTTCTCAGGATTTATCAGATACTATTCCCTTAGACATATCTACTCCTGCACGTGGAGCTGCTAGGCCCCCTGCATCCATGTCTATCAAGGCTTTTTCTAGGGCTAAAGCAGCTAAATCTTCTAAGGCCTTGCCTGCTAAAACCCCCTCACACAGGCCTAGCTCTAGTACCCAAATGCTTAGCCTGGCAGAGGATCTCATTTCTTTGATCAGGGGATCCCAACCTCACCCTGACAGGGCCTCTCATCCCCCTCCAGAGAAGAGGCCTAGAGCAGAGCCCCCTGAGCCAGTTTCTACAGATTATTCCTCTGATGATTCAGAAAACTCAAATCCTCCAGAAGGCCCTTATTCTCCATATGAGGATTCTGACGCAGAAGACTCCGTTCCTTCTGCCTCTCCTCCTGAGGAATTTTCTTTTGGGGAAACCTTGCATGCTATGAGAGAACAATTTCAATGGCAGGGCCAAGATTTTTCAGATTCTAGGAAAAGGCTTAGGACCTTTTTACATTTGCCACAGCATAGGCCTCTAGCCATTCCTCCAGTACTTACAGTTGTGGATGATGCATTTAATGATGCTTGTACTGCCCCTGACTCTCTTCCCCCGGCCCCTGCTAAGCCCGACAGATACTACAGGGTCCCGGACACACATTATCACTTGTATAAGGCTCCTATTGCAGATCCTGAAACTATTTCACAGGGCCCCAAAGCTGTAGCAGCTGCCTCTGCTAAAAACCCCCTCCCCTCTGAAAGAGAATCTAGAGCATTAGAGAGATGGGGTAAAAAAGTTTATACTTCTGCTACTCTTTCGGCTAGGGCCTTAAACTGCCAATTCCACTTGATTCAGTATCAGGAATTTTTGTTAGATCAGCTAACTAAACAACTGTCCTCTCCTGAGCCTATAGACCGTAAGTCCCTTCAGGATTTGGTACATAACACTCAGCAGGTCAGTAATCATTCCTTAAAATGCGGCTATGATGCACTGGAGGCTTCCTTTAGATCAGCTATGACTGGTACAGTGATCAGAAGGCATGCATGGTTAAAAGAACAATCCTTACCAGACCACGTAAAGTCAAAGCTCCTAGATGCTCCCATGGAAAAACACAGCTTGTTTGGCTCCCCTGCACAGCAAGTGTTAAAGAAGGTGGAAGAAAAAGCAAAATCTGTCCAAACAGTCAAGGATTTCTTACAGGTCCAGCCTCCGAGGTTTAGTAGGAATTGGCCTTCGAAGAATTGGTCCTTTCCAGACACCACCAGAGCACAGAGAGGCAGAAATAGGCGCCCAAGAGGCAGAGGTCAATCCAGAGGTGCCTACAGGGGACGTCAGTGGCAGCCTAACAACCAGAGAAGTACTGCCACAGATCCAGCCACTACCACTTCCACAGGACAATCTCAGTGACTTGGCTCTGATACCGCCTACCAGGGAACAACTAGAAGCACCCTTAGGCGGAAAGCTAGCCTTATTATCAGTAAACTGGCATTACATTACAGGAGACAAATGGATTTTACAGACAATAGACAAAGGTTACAGGTTTCACTTCCATACTCTACCAAGGAAGAGAGGAATGCCAAACCTACCACCAAACCAAAAAACAAACGCTCTACAACAAATCGACCACTTACTAAGGATGAGAGCTATAGAAAAGGTACCATCTATGGAACAAGGACAAGGATTTTATTCCAGACTTTTCCTGGTACCAAGAAAGGAAAACCAATGGAGACCTATTCTCGACCTGTCCGCTCTGAACACATATCTCATTGTTCCAAAATTCAAGATGCTGACCCTACAGCAACTTCTTCCCATGCTGGGCAAGGAGTCTTGGCTGGTGACTCTAGATCTCAAGGAGGCATACCTGCACGTCCCCATACGACCAAATTGCAGAAGATACCTCAGATTTCTTGCAGGATCAGAGCATTATCAATTCTCAGCATTGCCTTTTGGCTTATCTACTGCGCCCAGAGTATTCACGAAATGCCTGGCATCAGTAATTGCTCATTGCAGGCTTCAGGGAATTCAAATTTATCCATACCTGGACGACTGCCTGTTACAAGCGGACAACAAAAACAAATTAACAAAAGATTTGAGAAAAGGTTATTCACCTATTGCAAGCCCTGGGATACACAGTCAACATAAAAAAGTCAAGGCTGATACCATCCCAAAGGATAACTTTCTTGGGTGCAGAACTGGACACATCAAACCAAATGGCATTCCTCACAGCAGAAAAGCAAAAGCAACTACCACTCTATTTCATGGCATTAACAACGCAGAACCAGCTTACAGCAAGGAAAGTCCTGCAAGCCCTGGGTTACATGGCATCCTGCATAATATTGATTCCACATGCCAGACTACATATGAGGAAGTTGCAATGGTACCTAAGGAATTTATGTTCTCAGCACAAGCACAGCCTAGAAACCCAAATTCCAATAATTCCATGCCTGAAGCAAGAATTCCAGTCGTGGGCTCAGGCCTGTCAATTGAACAAAGGGCTGCCTTTCCACAGCCCTCACCCAAGCCAGACTATCACTACGGACGCCTCAGACCTCGGTTGGGGGGCACACATGGTGGACAAGTGCATACAAGGCTTATGGACACAAGACCAGCTGAACCTACACATAAATCAAAAAGAGATGCTGGCAGTAAAACAGGCAATTCAGACATTCAGACCGTTTCTTCAACAAGGTCATTTGCTGATAAGGACGGACAACACCACAGTTATGTGGTATATCAACAAACAGGGAGGCACACATTCATATCCTCTATGCCGGATGGCAATGGACCTCTGGAATGTGGCCCTGAACCTCAACATTCAGCTCCAGGCCATATTTGTGCCAGGAAAAGAAAATATACTAGCAGACATCTTAAGCAGAACTACCACGGATGCCCACGAATGGATGCTGCATCCTGACATCTTCAAATCCATTACAAAGAAATGGGGACTACCAGAAATGGACCTGTTCGCATCCCCACACAACCACCAATTGAGAAAATTCTGCACAAGGACATACCACCCACTTGCTTGGAAGGTGGACTCCCTATCCTTCAGTTGGGGAAACCTGACAGCATATGCATTCCCACCTCTTCCTTTGATGCACAAAGTGCTACTGAAGATCAAAGAAGATCACCCAAGGATCATCCTGATAGCTCCAGACTGGCCGAGGCAGCATTGGTACCCGCTACTGAGGAGTATGTCTCGGGCACACGCATGGCCTCTACCTCTAGTTCCTTTACTGCTAACACAGAACAACTTCAAAATCCTGCATCCAAACCTGAAAACACTGCAGCTAGCTGCTTGGAACATTACATAAAACAAAATAACCCAGATTTATCTCAAAGGGTTAAAGACATTATCCTGGAGGCTCGCAGACCCTCCACAAGGAAAACTTATTCAGCAAAATGGAAAAGATACCTCATTTGGAGTGCAGCAAAAGGAGAAAATGCATCATTGGCAAACATAGCTAACATCCTGGAATATTTAGCAGAGCTTTTCCACAATGGCCTGTCTTACTCCTCCATTAAGATTCATGCATCAGCAATTTCAGCAGAATACAACATGGATCCTCCAGTTTTCTCTCATCCTCTACTCAGGCAGTTTCTGAGAGGAATTAAAAATGTAAAGCCTCCAAGGAAGCCACCTTTGCCTACATGGGACCTGAACTTTGTGTTAGAAAAGTTAACACTTCCCCCTTTTGAACCAGCAGCAACAGCATAATTACAGTTCTTATCTTGGAAAACTGCTTTCCTGCTTGCAATCACTTCAGCAAGAAGGGTTTCTGAATTACAGGCATTAATGGCAGTACAGCCCTTCCTTATCTTCCATCAGGATAGTGTCCTTGAGAACTAATCCTACTTTTATGCCAAAGGTGGTCTCCAGGGTATCATTAAACCAAGCAATCCACCTACCAACATTCTTCCCCAACCCACAGAACAGGGGAAAGACTACTGCATACCTTGGATGTGCACAGGCAATTGCGCTACTACCTGGACAGAACCAAGAACAATAGAAAAACTGACCAGCTTCTGGTAGCATATGCAACAGGAATGGAAGGAAAAGCAATTTCAAAACAGACAATCTCAAAATGGATAGGAAATTGCATTAGATTTTGTTACTCTTTTCATGGAAAGACAACTCCAGAAAACATCAGACCTCACTCCACAAGGGCTACAGCCACTACTACAGCTTTTTTACGAGGAGTGGCTACCAAAGACATTTTAGAGGCTGCTACTTGGAGCTCCGTGCATACATTTGCCAAGCATTATAATCTACCTTTATACTCCAGATCCCGAGCAGGTTTTGCCACTGCTGTTTTACAAGGGATCTTAGCTACACCATAATCTTCTTAGTGCCTCCTCCCCCAGTTTGGCTATGGTATTCTACCCATATGTTAGGACTGCAGATGCATCCTTGAAGGACATAGTACAGTTTTGTACCTACCATAAATGTAGATGTCCGAGAGGTATGCATCTGCAGTCAGGATTACCCACCCTCCTTCCCCTCTGTGGTACTCCTAGGGTATTTGCCCATCTTGTAGCTAGCTGGGGGAATCTATTATGGTGTATTTGTTTGTATATATGTATATACATGTTTATTTTTATTTGCTCTCTACTGTTTGGAATCATTTGCATTTATCCAAATTTAGCCTTCCTAGAGGGCACCTGGCATCTGGGGCAAGAAACACTGAGGAAAATGGCGTTGGCTGATGCCTTTATACCCAATTAACAGCAGCTATGACGTCGGGTGAAGTGCGACATGAGCCGAGGCCAGACCCAGACTTTGGAATCCGGCCGACCGAAGGGCTGCCTGAGGCAGGACAACCCATATGTTAGGACTGCAGATGCATACCTCTCGGACATCTACATTTATGGTAGGTACAAAACTGTACTTTTTGCTGCTGGGCTTGAACGGAGTGCAAAGAGAATCTGTGTGAGTATGTGTATATTGGCATAACTCCAGCCACGTGTGGTATTTTGTACCTGAATAAAAGTGATTTTCTGGGTCGGATGGTTTGTCAGGGCACCTGGTGTGCATAAGGGTTCTGATTACCAGCACCTGGTGTGCATAAGGGTTCTGATTACCAGCTGCAGGGAGACTGGTTTTGAGTTCTGAATGCCTTAGTGCCATTGTGAGAGGTGTGTGTGTGTGTGTGTGCGCATAGATACCACGCACACATATCTAGAGAGAGAGATCAATCTTGTCATATCTCCAGTCACCTGTATGATATTTGTTTCCCTAACTGTAATTGACATTGTGTGTATGTCACTTCTTCAGGAGCCATTGGGCAATATCCTATATCGGAGGAAAATAAAACATTTTTAAGGTAAAAGGGAAATATTTAGTCCACCAATTGTTGATGTAGGAAAATTTAAAAAAAAAGTAGTGACAACATAGTTTAGAAGACTAACAGTGACATTTTTATAGGGCACTGGATGAAATTAAGGTGTTAGAAATCAATATATGATCTGGAAATTCATCATAGAAATTTTCAAACTTTATTACATGAAGAAAGAGATCTGATGGATTGCTGTTTGTAATTCATAGAATTAGATGTAGTACTGGGAGAATTTCTCAGATGTGGCATCGTGGTTGGATGGTGAAGGTTAAAAGATTTGCAGATGAACAGAAAGTGGTGTTTTTCAATTTATTGAATACATGCTACACACAAGGATCATGGGAAGTAGAATGCTTAAGGTGAACAAGTACCTATTCATACCTTACACCTCCTTAATCTCCCTTCTTCACTCACTTCCTTACTTCTGTCAGTTTCTCTCCCCTGACTTTCTTTCTAAATAAAACCCTAAGCTGGCTTTTCTCTCGCGTCATATTGCAGTTCCTGTTTGTGTTATACTAACTTACCTTTAATTTCTCTATAAACTGGCTAAAATCTCTCTAAGTATTAAATCATCTTCATATAACTTGTATGTATTATTAACCAATGTTTTTGTATTATGTCTAATTTTGTATAATTATTTAAACTGTAGATGTTTTTATGTTATTTTTGAAGATTGTAAAATTATTCTTCTTAAAATGTTTTGTAATATTTTGGAGATTTTTTCCCCTGGCCTGTGCTGAAAAAGGGTTCCTACCCAGTCTGAGTTTTCCTGGTAATCAAGTGTCAAATAAATAAAATAAAATAAAAATGCAAAAGGAAAACAGGGAAGATGAGATGGAGCTAGAAAACTGGAGGTCAATACATTTCTTTCAAATTTATTGCAAAATGTTAATTAAATACTTACAGCTAAGGTTGACTGAATTGATGAATAGAATATTACAGAAATAAATTAATAGTGGCAAAGGAAAACATATCAGAGAATTGTTGATAATAAGGGAAGTTGTGAACGATGTAGTAAAAGAAGATAAGATATTAAGTTGTGTTGTAAAGAAATGTGTGACCAAGATAGTCATGAGGGTTTATGGGAGGTATTGCAGAAGCACGGTTTTGGAATGAAGTACAGCAAATGTATGTGGAAGAAAACATAAAGGTACAGGAGTATATTCATTAATTAATGGTCATTTTGGGGTGTAAATAAGGATGGAGTGTGTGAGTAAGAGATGGACTGCAGTATAATGCAGGGATAGTCATGTACTACGATTTTATTTAACAGAAGCAGCTTGTTGTACTTTCTTGCAGTCTTAATTCAATACTGAAAACAAGGTTAGTGATGTGGAACTTTGTCCCATTTCTGTACTCTTGAATAAGTGTGACAAAAGTTTCACTATAATTAAAAATCAGTTTATCTAGTAGCACTGAACGTGTAATAGGAAATCCATTTGTTAATGTGTATATTCCAGCTGAGAGATTGTCAGTGTAGACCCTTAACACAGATGAACGGTTCACTCACATAAACTGCAATAATTATATGAAAAATATAAGCAACACTTGGGCTTTTTTCTGACTCACAATTCTTTATGTAGGAAGACTCAATGGATGGTCATAATGTTGAAGATGATTATGGTGATTATGAAGACGGGGAGCTGGCACTGTGGTCTGAAGAAGTGAAGATTATTGAACTTGAGAAAGATTCCAGAGGCTTGGGCTTTAGCATCCTCGATTATCAGGTAATTATTTCATGTAATAATCAAATCACGTCAACATGAATACTTCTTGTCTGTAGTTGTTATAGAAAGTTAGCTGAAAATATATTAAGTGGACACTACATTGTGCCTCTTGGACTTGAGAGTTTATGAAGGCACACCTCTTGGAATTCTGAGCTGTTCCTTTTAGGTCAAGAGAATCCTGGCATGTAATTGCTGAGGCTTCCTGTGCCTTCATCAGGTTCTGAAGAGTAGACAGTCATTATTATTCAGTTCTTCCTTCCCACAACACTTCCTTTCATTTCACCAAAGTAAATGAAAAAAAGAGTAGTGCTGAATTGTCTAGATTATTATTCCTTATTTCTGTACTTAATTACCAAATTTTAATATATAAACAAAAGGGTACACACCTTTGTATAAAATGCACATCATTCAAGCTCTTCTTAAGAGTTGCCTTTGATGAGTTTAGTGCCACTGACTGTTTTTTTCTGTATTAAATTGCAATATTCCACATTTAATATTACGACAGTATAACTGCATTGTAATAACATGAATTATCAAAATCCACTTTACCTTTTCTTGCAGCACTGTCAAGTATTATACAGAAACAAAGTACAAACTGGAGTAAAAAACGTAACTTGTACAATATCATATATTAAACGTTTTCAGTCTTTCTTATCTGGTGCTTCCCAGAGTCTGGTGGATACTTTTGTTTTGGTTATTGTACAAGTATTATACAGAGGCATAGTAAACACATGTATAACTGCATTTCAATATATACATTTCTTCATAATTTTTAACTATACAGCCTTTTACTTTTCCTCATGCCATATACTAATTATCCTAACTTACTCCTGCATTTTCAGAAGTCTGGTGGCTTCAAAGTAATGCACATAGATGTTGGAAGTATATGCAGTTAGTTTCCCTGAGTAATGCACATAGATGTTGGAAATATATGCAATTAGTTTCCCCGAGTTTCAGACTTGAGTATTCTCACTTCACCCTACCATACTGGCTATTTATAAAACCTGGCAGAAACTGCAAATCCAAGACAAAGCCTTTAATCTTCCAGAATTTTCTGTATTTTGAAAAAAATATATCAATTGCAAAAAAGTGTGTGGGGGGGTGGGGGGGCACCTAGCTGCAGTATGGTGGCCTTCACATTGTTATGGGGGATGTTCATAGCCAGATGGTTAAGAGGTCTTTTTATCTGGCGGGACACGATCAACATTGTAAATTGTTATGACTGGGGTGTATATGAGTTTGTGATAATCCTGGGGGAATTGGGGGCTAACAGGGATTCTGGGGATGTGAAATCTACATCCTTCAAATATCATAAATTTAGTGTTAGCAGTATTCTGAACTGGCTTTCTTCAAAGCAGTCAAATAACTACATAGTCATTTGAACTCAACCATTCAATCTTTCTGACCACCATCCAGTTTTTGCTATATTGAAACGAGCAAAATCTTCCAGTTGAGAAAGCTTTTAGCATACAAAACCTGAAGCAGCTTTCTCCACATTCTGTTAGGTCTGAAGTTATAGCTGGAATTGCCTTGACAAGCAAACAATACTGACTTTGCTATGCAAATATTTAACAGTATTCTCTTACATGTGCAACACAGATATGCATCTTGAAGGGATATCAGAATAAGGCACAACAATTTACCATGGATGGACAGAAAAATACAGGCAGTTAGAGTAAGTGTATGTTTGGCCCTGGCCTGTATTTAAACCATGGGGCCACACACACTTTTAGGACCATGCATAAGTACGTGTTCATTTTGATTCTCCATCTTGATTGCTTTAAATTATATGTATTGTTTAATATAGCAACATTTGTTAGTATGTGTTTTAAATTTGTAGTCTGGAACATTTCTAAAATAAGTAGGGAAACACAATGTTTTAACCAGTAATGTCAAAGTCCCCATTTCAGAACATTTAAACCATAAAAGGCTACTCAAACTGCTGTTATTATAATCCACCGGTTATCCATAATTGTCAGTTACAACCACTTCACTGACTGTATACACATCACATTTCTGATTGTAATAAAATAACCACAGTAAAGTATTCCAAAATTGACTTTGAATAAATGCATATTAGTCCTGCAAAAACAGACTAATGACTTTAACTTTATCAACTCTGCAGGGTCAGTCATTTTATCCACAGACATCCCATAAACACAGTTGCATTATTGACAGCATCCTTCTCATAAATCTTTGTCAAAAAATTAACAGTAATAATGACCAAAGTAAAAATATTTCAAATTTGTTTCACAAACAGTAGTCATAATAAATTATTCCAGTTTAGTTTGTGCACACATGCACACTACTCCTGCAAACCCAAGTTAGATTGTTTAAAAATTAACAGATGATAAGAACCTAAGGTGCTTTCATCCATAAATAGCCCCCCAACTGCACCAGCAGTTAACAGATACTTTATTGACTGCATACACCCCTTATTGTTATAAAGAAATAAATTACATGTACTTTATGAGTAGATTTGGATCTATTAGGTGAAAATCTATAAATATCACTAGCATGATATGTAAGACCCAACCATGTGTAACACAGTTTAAACAGAATAGTAGTTATAATGAAAGCATAAGAAATATTAACCACCTGATAACCTAAATTAAGTCAATATGCAGAATCTCTACAGAACTAAAAGTCACCTCAATAATTCCACAGTAGAGAGAACTATTACTAATGCATTTGTTGCTATTTGCAAACAACTTTGTGTTTCAGTTCATTTACAACTGCTTTGCTTGCTGCTTTTGAATAAATCACACATGTTGCATTAAAAATGATGTACTGATGATATTACCATATTTCCTGAACTTGGTCAGCTATACAATAGGAAATGTTTGGCAAAAAAAAAAACAAAAACATGTTCTTAGCTAGATAGTTACCATCCAAGCAGTCCAGAAGACCATTAAGGAGTCTAGGCCAAATTCCTAATTGTCCCAAAGTTCTGTTTGGGTATCTGACTTGTTAAATGTCATACAATAGATAAATCAAGGTGGAAAGAATCAAATCCTGCACCCTTTACACAGGAAGCAGCTCCTCAGCAAGTCAGAACTTTAGTTCTCTTGCCCTGACAGACAGATTAACCATTTTTAACTGAATGCAGAAATCATTTACAATCCTATCCAGTAGAGAAGACTGTACCACAGTAATACACAACAGTAACTACATAATGGATGCTAAAGATAAGGCAATTCTGATCATCACTCCAAATAATGCAGACTGTATTGACCTGACAGATATCAACCCCATCACAGTTGCTGCAGGCTCTAAAGAAGATACTGCAAAATTATATTACTAAAATGCAGCATGATTATATTATATTATACAATCTGGGCATATTAGTGAATGAATTCATTATTTAGTGCAGTGAATGAAGCAAAACAAATCAAAGACAATATAAAACTTGTAGCAGCTTTTGTTCAGCAACTCAGAAGTCATACAAAAAGGCAGAAATACTATTGTATACAGTATACTTTTTGGGGGGGATGGGGGTGGTGAAGCTTACATGCATGCAGGACTCCTGCATCTCCGTTTTGACCTCCCTGTGTCTTTCCTGCCATTGGTAATAACTCTCCCCTCTGACATCAGTCTGTAAAGTTCTAACCTACCTGAATGGCTGATAATGCCATGTTATTGCAGCATACACATCCAGAGTCAACAGTGTTGGAGCATGATCAGATGGTGCTCTATACATGGTAATAAACCAGGTCTCTAACAGCCATACCAGTATGTCATTACATGACTGTCTGTCTTCATTTACCATAAAATGCTGTTCAAACCTTTTATTCTGTTTTCTTTGTTTTTACAATTATATCATATCACAATTATATCCTAGATTTGGATTCCATTTAAAACTTTTATTTCAAATTTTACAGCAAAATCACTGACAGATGCTTTCTATACAGTACATATACTACACACACACTGAAAACAGGTTTGGCATGAGAAACGTCTTTTCCCTAAACTCACATTTATTAAAAATGTATCTGGCAAAACTATTGAACTACAAGAGGTGTGCTGGATTTCATAATCAAATAGCATATAGTGAAGCACTAAATAGCAGATGTATGAAGGCTGCAAGAATTCAAAATACAAATGTGTAATGGATTTGCAAACAGCCTGAGATAGCTCATTGGTTGCAAGTATCCATTTTAAGGGGCAGCCCAGGAGGCACTGTCTGGTGAAGTGACTAGTTAGAGTCACACTGTAGACAAACAGTGGCTGAGGGTAATCAAACCTTGTTTTACAGGAAGTAGGTCATTACCAGCTAATCTACACTAAGTACCACTCAAACTGCTGTAACCCAACAAAGTACATTTCACAATACATGCCGGCAAAAAAAAAAGCTAAAATAAAAATGTATTCATAGTTAAAATATTAGTAGTAAAACATAAAAAGAGAAAAGAACTGGAAGAGGGATCTTTAGAAAAGGGAAGGAGCAAATTAACATAGAAATAAATAGAATCTTTCTGAACAATACATGAAGAATAATGTTTAGGAGGAGGAGTGAGGTTTAAGGGAATGCAAGAATTGAGCAATTTATGTGATGTTGGGTTGAAAAACTATTGTAAAGCAACACAGCAAACAAAATATCCACAACGGACCACCATGGAGCTAAAATCCTTTTAATAAAACAACTTGAAAACCATAAAAACAAAAGAAAAATAAGTTGCAGCTTGAGCAGAGAAAATGGGGTAAGCACTTTCAGCTTAATAGCCTTCTTCAGATCCTCAATTTGTTGTGCCTCAGCAAATTAAGTAAGACGATCATCCAATCAGAAGCTTCAGAATGGGACAGCTCCTTCTTTCTGACTATTCAGTACTTCTTAATAGGGGTGCCACCACTTTAGCACATGATTTAATGGAAGTACTGCATTCAAACTGGGCTTTTGATGAGCCCACAAGTCCGTTATCCATTTAACTTCGTTGATCTCTGTTTTATTGTGTGCATCACCTTCCCTTATATTTTCTTGAAGAGTCTCATGAACCATAAAGTTAAACTAATGGCCATCATGGTCCATAACATGATTTGCTAGAGCACTGATTTTCACACAGTTGTTTTTATCACTCATGTGGCGCAAAATCTGTTAATTAAATTTTCTTTTGGCTTTACCTACATAAAAAGCTGAACAGTTTTGGCAAGCTGCTAAGTATACAAGATTCTTAGTGTTACAGTCAGCATATCCCTCAAAACTATAAGACATTCTAGTAACTGGAGGAAGAAAAACATTTGTTGTGTTGATGCAACTACATGCTTTGCAAATGCCACATATATAAGTACCTTTTTGGAAACAATTTGCTTATCCATTTTCTCTGCTGAAGCTGCAACTTATTTTTCTTTTGTTTTTATGGTTTTCAAGTTGTTTTGTTAAAAGGATTTTATCTCCATGGTGGTCCATTGTGAATATTTTGTTTGGTGTTTCTCCTATGTTTCCTAAGGACCTTCAGTGATACGGAGAGGCCTATTCTTAGTTTATTATTATAAAGAAAACACGTAATGTATAATGTGTGTAAATGGAAAGCATGTTAATATGGTTGTTTTTCTTTTTTATTAATGTATGTGCACCTGTGTCTTGAGTGATAGTTTAATGAAGGTGTTTAAAAAACTGTGTATTAACATTAAACTCATATACTTTATGATGTCCAGTTTATTTGCAACCAAATAATGATCACACCATCAACAGTCAGCAAAACATGAAACCAAGGATTGTACTTAAAGTACTTGGCTGTTATGATCATGCTTCTGTTTTATTACAGTCATACCTCTTAACTGTCCAGATTTTCATATTCTTGGTCTGCTCCTCATCAACTATGTTGGGTCTCTGACAAATCATTGAGGATTGACATCACTACACAATGACAAATCTTTGAGTTTCAGGCATCATATTTTCCAGAATATTAATGCTAATGCAAAACCTATGATTCTGACAATGTTCTAAGTTATAAGGGCAGTACTTAAAATTTGCCCCCCCCCACACACACACACACACTAATTTTAGTTTTGGATTTGTCCATAATTTATGCACAAAGTTGAGAGCTATGATTACAATCTATTCCTTTCTTTGCAACTTAACTACCCTGGGGTGTAGGAACCAGTTATACACACACACACACACACACACACACACACACACACACACACACACACACATGTGGCCATCAGTTTATACCACAAAGGTTTGCTTGCGATCAAACAAATGAACAACTTCATAAATAATGACCTTGCAATGTATTTTACTTCTGTGTTGCGAGAACCTTCCGACCTTATAGCTCAAGAATCTGAGAAAAAAGACCAAGAATCAGGAACAGATTTTAAATAATTGTCTTATATGTTTTAAAATTTGCTAGTATAACTTTGCAATAGCAAATATTTTCTGAAGGATATGAAGTTTAAAACTCACTTGTGTCATTCAGTAAGTCCACAAAACTTTACCAGAAAGCTAAACATTTTTTGAAGAACAGAGCACAAGTATGAGGGGAAATATCAGGGACATGAATGTGTGTTGCATGCACACACACACTTACAAATACAAACACCTACACTCTGTTATAATTCTTTGTATGGCTGTGCACTTCCGATATCTGCTGGAGATCAAGTGAAAGAATAAATTCAGAATTAATAGCCCAGAAATGTTTCTCATCTTGCTACAGTCATAACCATGCAGTTGCAGACTCCAAATCTGACTTCAAACCAGTGACAAGTGGAGTACCACAGGGTTCAGTCCTGGGACCTCACTAACACAGAAGGCCTTTGGCTAACGAAGTTCACAGATGACTGCAAACTAGGAGCCATAGTCCAGTCCTGATGTAGACATCCTACAGAAGTGCCTCACTGAGACAGATGTGTGGTGTCAGAGCCATGACCTCAAGCTCAGTGCCAAAACGTGCATTGTCATCCCATTTGGTAAAAACTTTGTACCCATGAACTACCACATAGGCGGCAGTCTACTTAACGCTGAATGTGTGATAAGAGACCTTGGGACCCAGGTGGACAGTAGTCTCTCCTTTGATAATCACATTGCCACAGTAGTCAGGAAATCCTTCTACGTGGCACACCTCATCACAAAAGGGTTCTCATCCAGGAAAAAAGAGGTCATTCTTCCCCTTTACTCGACGCTTATTAGACCCATTATAGAGTACAACGCCCCTTTTGGAATGTACCTCACAAGACATCTGCAGCAGCTGGAAAGGCCACAGAAGTACCTCACAAAGTGGATTACTAGCCTCAAACAATACCCTACACTGACCATCTCAAAAAACTCCAGCTTTACTCCATAGCATATCACCTACTCCAAGGTGATCGCTGCCTAACATATAAAGCTATGTCAAACCCAGAACTTTTGGACATGCTACACCTAAAGAAATCCAAATCCCTCCGAGCTACACACTCTAGGGACCTAAACCTGTCACCACAATAAACAGGACATGCTGAAGGGATAGATTCCTGCCCCAGAGACTTCCTATACTCTGGAACAAGCTACCCATCTATGTCAAGCAGAGTTCCTCATTAGCACTCTTCAAGAAAAATCTTGATGAGTGGATGGGAAATGGGAAATGCACCCTGGGGATCACTTCTGTGGCTCTGCTCGACAGGGGCACAGGAAAATAACTTTCTTGGGTGGCTTAAGCCAAGGAACCTTGTTGGCTAGGCTTACTTAAGCCCCTTGGGCCAATAGCCTAGTACCTACCTATGAACCCATTAAAATTCCTATCCACCCTCTCAACCTTTTATACGAAGTAGAGATGAAGACTCTAAATGAGGAACAGAATTCATAAACATTTCATATATACGTAGAAAGTTGCAAGAATAACAATTATTGCATTAGCAAGCATTTTCTGAAGGATATACTCCACATACCTGTTATTATTTAGCGAATTTAAGCCACATATTTTACAAGGAACAGACCAAAATACCTCTCAACTTTGTATTGTGGACATACCTAAAAATAATGGATGGACAAAGACCCAAAAAGAAACAAATTTAAAATGTTTTATTTTGCCTATTTGTTAACCAGGTGAAAATGCTGGCCCAATTACCCCTTTATCTTGAGCACTGTCTGGTTAAATGATTTGCCCAAACCAGCACGTTAGAGAAATGTAAGTGAAATTATTCAAACCTGATGTTTTTGACTACAGGAAGCAGTTTGCTAGCAGCTGAGAGTCTTTTTTAAACACCTTTATTGAATTATCATTTGTGACATCAGCAAACTTAGATTTATATCAGAGCAATCAAACATATTAAGTTCACATTACAAACATTATACATAATGTATATTGTTATATATTCTATAATCTAGGCAACTTTACAAACATTTATTTCCTGCCTTCTCTTAAACCTCATTCCTCCTCCAAAACAATTTTCTGCATGTATTGTTCTCACAATTTCCATTTTTTTGTCCATGTAATTAACTCCTACCCTTTTCTAAAGATCTCACCTCCTCTTCTTTTATCTCTGTTACAATATTCACTACTTCATGTATAGCTGGTTTAGATTTTGATTTCCATTTTCTAGCAATTGCTTTTTGGCAGCCACCAGAATTAAACATAATATGGCTTTACTATATCTAGGCAGTTCGGATCCTGTATCACAGCTCAAAAAAAAAATAATTTTCTAAGTTGTACTCATTTACTCATCCAGTATTACCAATACTCTGTAGGGAATTTTTAAGTCTGCCAACTCATTACACACTCGGAACATATGTTCCCCGTTACCTCTTTCTCCCTATCACACCTCCCAACATTTGCTATCCTACTGAGGAAAAGTTCTTTGGAGTTTGCTTGGTGTATAAAAGCATCTATACAAACAGTTCCAGGAACAATCCTAAATCTGCAAGACTTTGTTCTTATTTGGGAGTCCTACATATTGCCTCCCATTGTTTCTCTGTGATCTGCATATCTAATCTCTCTTCCCAATCTTTTTTGACCTCTTCTTATTGTTTCCTGTAGTTATTGTGCAGTATTGTTATGCCCTACTAATTATTCCTTTTTTAACAGCAATTTCTGTTCTAGAGTCAAAAAGTCAAACAGTGCAGGTCTTTCATTTAGGATGCCCCTATCCCTTTCTCTTTGTCAGTACTCTGATAGCAATCACTGGCCTGCAATCCAAATGTCTTCTTGGTCTTTTCCCATTCCACTACCTTTCCTTCTCTAATTATTTGTTCCCGATACCTTGGTTCCTTTGCCAGCTTCTTCCAGTAAATTCCAGCCCCCTTCTTGTCTTTTCTCTGTACCCATAATTGCAGTCATCACTGTTGTTAGAATCTCCTTTTTCCTTTCCTTTGTTGGCTTAGTCCTTGGTATATGTCCTGCTACTTTATGAATATGATAGTCTGTATGACTGTTGTTCTTCATAAAGATCTGTATCCAAAATCCCAGTATTTCCTTATTTCTTGAAATACACCCTGCTTGTGTTATGTTTAAGAGCCATAACTGTGTAGGTCTAAAATATCCTTTCAAATCAGGTAATCCTAAAACTCCTTGTTCTGTTGAGAGGGCCAACTTATACGAAATTGACTATTGCCCAGCCCCAAAATAAAACCCTTCAACTCTTTATTAATTACTGTCCACAACTTCTCCTCTGTGTGATAAAGCTATGACTGACCATTTCATAAAACTAGAATGACTAAACACATTTTTACTATGTGTATCTTGCTGTCCCTATCCATAGGCAAAGAGCTTCCAGTTTTCAGTGTTTGTATTGTCTTTTGTGTTCTTCCCACATATCCTTAGCTGCCATAACTGAATCCTTTTTAATCCATACTCCTAAATACTTAATTTTATCATGTCCACATACGTTTGGGTATTACTGGATCAGTTCATGTGTAGGTGTGTATTTTATAGCTATAGCCTTTGTTTGTTTTATCTTCATTAATTTTATTTCCTGAAAAAACGCAAAACTGTCTTGAGAATATTCTGCAACACTGAGATGTCCTTTTTCTGATTCTACCAGCTAATATCATCTGCAAATAAAGCCAACATTTCTTGTACACCATGCCAGTTATATCCTTGAATTTTGACCCCCTTATTTTCTTTGCCAGTGGTTCTAAATTTAACACAAATAACATGGGGTAAAGAGGACACCCCTGTCTGGTCCCTCAGTTCAGACACAGCTTATCAGAGAGGCGCCCTCCCACTTTGATTTTTTCCCTCCCATCCCTTATATATCCTTTTAATTAACCTTATTATTGTATCAGGAAATGCATATGCTTCCATTGTCTACTCTGATGAATACTTTCTTTGCATCAAGACCCACCAAATAAAAGCAGTATTTTCTTATGCTGTGCTTCCTTCTGGATCGTTATTGCTATGTTAATGTTGTCAAATGTTTGCCTCCCCTCCACAAAATCATATTGGTCCATATCTGTCAAATTTGGAGTTACCTTTGCCATTCTTTTAGATGTTATAGGCATAAACACTTTATAATCATGGTTTAGAATTGAAATGGGTCTATATGAGGTAGGATCATATGGGTCTTTACCATCATTAGGTATTACAACCACCACAGCTTTTTTCCAGAATGTTGGTGCCCCCCCCCCCCCTTTTTAAAATAGTGTTAAAAAACCTTCCCCGATCTTTATCATTTTTCTTCCCTCTTAACTTCCAATCTTCCACCAGAATACCATCTATTCGTGGAGACATTCCTGTAGATTGGTTATACATCACCATTTTTATCTCATCTCCTCTAAACTGTTACTTGTTGAGCTTAATGTACCTCTAACCTTGTCATATTTAAGTCTTCCATAAATATTTCCATTTGTACTCTCTCTTGATTTTCCAAACTTCTCTGCTTTATACAAATTTTTATAAAATTTCAGAAATATCTCTAACACCTCTACAGGATCTCTGGTTTGGCAACAAGATCACAAAAGCTTTTGTGCTCTGCAGTTATCAAAAAAAAAAAAAAACAGTTGCTTAACAGCAATATTTTTAAAGTCATGCATATTATCCAAGTATTTTCTTTATTTTGTCTTTAGCACTCGCAGATGTTCTGCGTGCATCACTGTTGCAGTCATCACATTTGAGTTATCCCTGCCAGGGTAGCCCTCAACCAGCCTGAATACCAGAGGCTTAGTATTTCTGCATTGGTTGCTGTCACTTCAGGACTGACATCAGGTCGTCAGTAGTATAAAGTAAGGTAGCCAACACCATTGCATCAGTCTTTCTTGCCGAGGAGCCCGAAGCAGAAGCAGTTCACACGAGTGCCGATGGGCCACTACCTGAGTTTCATTTTCCAAAGTGAAGCTGAAGTCTTCTAAAGCTAAGTACCCCATTGGGGATCCTTTTTTCTTGTATTAACTGATGTCAGAAAAAGTTAACAGTTGTCTCACCTGTGGAAAGCAAATACCACACTGAGACTTTCATTCTTATGGCGTGACTTGCTTAGGCCCAAACCACAATGTTCCTCGCTGTCGCTTTTGCTCTTAAACGCCAGAACTATATGTTGGACCCTTATTGTAGCTAGATATTTTCACCTACAGTCCTTGAATTCTGATATGGCTTCAGTAAGCCATCCAACAGCAGATCTTCTGAAAAAGACAGAGACAGATCGCACAGGTCCAAACCTACAGATGCTTCCGTTAAGCTAGTCAGTTCTCCGGTCCTCAGTGAGGCACTTTCGCAGCCCCTGATGCCCGCTTCTGTGGATTTGCAGGCTGCTACCAAGACCCTTTTGGAGTCCGGTATGCCGCAAGACTCATCTTCAACTAAGGATCCTGCAGTTCTCACCCTTGGATGGGTCCGGAGCCACTGAGCAGGCACTGACTTCTGAGGAAGTGCTTCGCACTACCAATTCTCGATTCAAACCAACGACTTCTTTCCCATCTACTGTTCTTTTGAAAACTACCGAGTTTCTAAGGCCCAGGGTATGAACCACACCGAAGAAATCGACGACCCAATCTCAGGCACCTGCTTCCTTGCCTCAGTCTCAAATGCTTAAAATGGCAGAAGACTTTATCATGCTGATCACGGGAAGCCAAGCTACCCCTTCCAAAAGGAAAAGAGATCTGTCCCCAGTAGTTTTGTCTGAGCAGGAGTCTGATGACTCTGATGCATCTGAATATGAAGACATGCAACCCCTCTCTGCTTATGAGGATTCTGATGCAGAGTATTCCATTCCTTCAGTCTCTCCACCAGAGGGCTTTTTCTTTGGGGAAACCCTTCATAACTTAAGGGAGCATTTTCAATGGGAATGTCAGGACTACCCTCAGTCTAAAAAGAGACCCAGAGAATTCTTGGATCTTCTACAGCACAGACCCCTGCCCATTCCCCCAGTCCTGGATGTTGTGGACAATGTTTTTCTGGAATCCAGTTTGACTCCTGACACCCTCACTCCTGCACCCAGAAAACCTGACTGGTATTACAGAGTCCCTGACTCATTCAAATTTCTTTTCAAAAACCCTGCTGCTGACCCTAAGGTAATTTCTCAAGGGCCTAAATGAATTAAAGCAACCTCTGCTAAGAATCCCACCCCATCAGATAGGGATTTCCAAATACTAGACAGATGCGGTAAAAAAAAGTATACACCTCTGCTACTCTTGCTATCAAAGCACTAAATTGCCAGTTCCATATGCTAAAATTTCAGCAGCATACCATGGAACTCCTCAAACAAAAAGTGTCTTCCTTTCCTGCTTGTGCAGAAAATAAAGTTAATGCATTCTGCAAGCCAAATGACTAAGCACACCTTACACTTTGGTTTTGATAACCTAGAAGCTTCTTGCAAGGCAACAGTCACCACTTCTGTCCTTAGAAGACATGAATGGCTTAAGGAACAGCCCTTGCTAGACCATGTTAAATCAAAATGATTGGATGCACCCTTGCACAAAGACAACTTATTTGGCACTAAGGCAGAGGAGGTCTTAAAAAAGATGGAAGAAAAAGATAAATCTGTGCAGACTCTTAAGGATTTCCTACAGGCCCAGCCACCAAGGTTCAGCAAGCATTGCCTCTCCAAGCACTGGTCCTTTCCTGCTCCCACCATGTCAGTTCAGCCCAGCACCTGGGGAAGCAGAACCCCCAGACAGCATCCACAGGGAATGCCGAGATCTAAACAGTGGAATTCCTCCACTTCAAAACCAGGGAGTTCTAAGCCACCCCCTCATGGTAAGAACTCACAATGACTCTCCTTCTCCACCCCCTCCCTCTGCCCACCTGCACTTACCCCTAGGGGGAAGATCTCCTTTCACGCAAGCACCTGGGCCACCATTACCAGTGACCGCTGGGTCCTCAACATAACGTCCCAGGGATACAAATTTTCTTTCCACACTCTTCCAACCCCAAAAGGGTTCCCAGATCTACCTCCAAACCAGTGGGCAGAGGTGAAAAAGCAAGTCCTTTCCCTGCTCGCTATGAGGCAATAGAGCACGTTCCTGCAGAACAGATAGGCCAAGGTTTCTACGCCAGACTATTTTTGGTACCCAGAAAAGAGGGCACCTGGCACCCCATCCTCAGTCTATCCATTCTAAACACCTTCCTGGTGATACCAAAATTCAAAATGCTCACCCTCCAGCAACTGCTACCCATGCTTTCCAAGGATGCTTGGCTAGCCACCCTAGACCTAAAATAGGCCTACCTCCATATCCCTATCAGGGAATCATGCAGGAAATATCTGCGTTTCAGGGCAGGATCCCTGCACTTCCCTTTGTTTTATCTACTGCTCCCAAAGTTTTCTCAAAATCTCTGACTCCTGCCATTGCCTTTTGCAGAAAAAGGAATATCCAAATGTACCTGTACTTTGACGACTGTCTAATTCAGGCAGACAGGAAAAGCTGCTCAAGCACCTCGCCTTTGTAAAGTCCCTACTGACCTCCTAGAGTACACTATCAATGAAAAGAAATCCAAACTAGTACCCACCCAAAGGATTCTATTCCAGGGAGTAAGTCTGGACACAGCATCCCAGATGGCATTCCTTACACCAGAAAAGCAAACTTACCTGACAACCTACTTCTCTCAACTAGCCACCAGACCCCAGTTATCTGCTATGAAAATCCTGAAAGCTCTGGGGTTCATGGCATCCTGCATTCTACTCATTCTGTATGACAGAATGCATGTGAGGAAACTTCACTGGCACGTAGAAAGCCTTTGGTGTCAACACTTTCAAGACCTGGAAAATTTTATACCAGTGATACCTTGCCTAAGGAAAGATTTTCTTTGGTGGGCAGCAGTATGCTCCCATAACAAGGGACTACATTTTTCACCATCCCCTGCCGCCCAGACCCTCACCACAGATGCATCAGACTATGTCTGGGGTACACACCTGGATGGTAGGTGCATACAGGGCCAGTTGAGCCCACAGCAAATCCATCTGCACATCACCCAGAAAGAGATGTTAGCTGTCCAGCATGCATTGACAGCTTACAGGCCCCTTCTCCCTCCAGGGGCTCTTCTGATCAAAACAGACAACACCACTGTGATGTGGTACATCAACAAGCAGGGAGGGACTCACTCCTACCCTCTATGCAGGCTGGCCATGACCCTTTGGCACACAGCCTCTGCCATGCAACTCCACCTGTTAGCACAATTCTTGCAAGGTTCTCTAAACTCTCTGGCAGACCACTTAAGCAGAAATCTTCTGGACCCACACGAGTGGCAGCTAGACAAAAAACCTTCACCCTAATAACTCAGAAATGGGGCACCCCGAAGGTCGACCTCCTTGCCTCCCACCCCAACCATCAGCTCAGCAAGTTCTACACCAGGGAACATCAGTGCATGGCTTGGAAACTGGAAGCCCTATCCTTCCCCTGGGTCAATCTATTGGTCTGTGCATTTCCTCCACTACCTCTCCTCTCCAGGGTACTGCTCAAAATAAGGGAGGAAAAACCAAGGACAATTCTTATTGCTCCAGACTGGCCTTGCCAGCACTGGTACCCACTGCCTCCATGTCATCTCAATCAGACCCCACCCCTCTTGACCCAGAGGGAAGGAGAATTCATGCATCCCAATTGGAGACCCTCAATTTGGCAGCCTGGCTTATTCCCTGACCACTGATCAATCTGCCAAACTCAGTAAACAGGTTCTAGATGTTATACGTGATGCCAGATTCCCTAGCACTAGAAAGTCTTATGCTGACCAATGGAAAATATTCTGCACCTGGATTCAGGCTAAGGGAGCCGATATGGCACAGCCCTCCCTACCCCTCATCCTGGATTACCTAGCTGACATTCTACACAGTGGTCTCTCTTTTTCCTCTATTAAAATTCATGCCTCTGCTATCTCTGCTCACTTCCACACTGAGCAGCCACTTTTCTCACACTCTCTGATCAAATAGATCCTAAGAGGGGCCAGCAACTTGAGGCCACCCAGATGAGCACCCCACCCCAGCATGGGACCTTAACTTTGTGTTTGAAAATCTCACCCTGCCACCCTTTGAACCAGCATCTTCAGCAGAGTTAAAATTTCTTTCCTAGAAGACAGCTTTTCTTCTGTCCGTCACTTCAGCCAGAAGAGTCTCCGAGCTACAAGCACTCATGGCTGTGGAGCCCTTCATCATCTTCCATGCTGACAGGGTTTCCCTCAGGACTAACTCATCCATCATGCCCAAAGTGGTGTCTAGTGTGGCTCTCAACCAATCCATTAATTTGCCCACCTTTTTCCCTAACCCACAAAACAAAGGGGAAAGGATCCTATATTCTCTAGATGTGCACACAGCTTAGATTTTATCTAGACAGGACTAAGTCATTCAGAAAGTCTGATCAATTACAGGTTAGCTCTGCTGCAGGGGCAGAGGGCAAAGCCATCTCCCAACAAATAATTTCCAAATGGATAGCATACTGCATCCATTTCTGTTACAAGCAAAACAGAAAACCTCCCTTTAAGGGGGAAAGGACTCACTCCTCCAGGGCAGCCTCCACCTCTGCAGCTTTCCTCAGAGGAGTCTCCACCCGGGACATCCTGGAGGCTGCCACCTGGACATCTTTTCACACTTTCATTACCATCTGCCTATCATCTCCAAATCCAGGGCAGGCTTTGAAACTGCAGTCTTGCAGGGCATCCTAGCCAGCCCCCAGTCTCCTTAACTGCCTCCACCCTTTTCCTCAGCTTTGGGAATCAACCCAAATGTGATGACTGCAACAGTGAAACATGAAGAACATAGTATAGTTGTGTATACTTACCATAAATGTAGATGTTCGAATGTATTCGCTGTTGCAGTCCTGGTTTCCCTCCCCCCATCCCCCTCTTCTTTCTCTCTCCTTACTAGGAACATTTTGGTATTTACTTTCTATGGGTGGGGTTCTTCCACAATAACCTGGCTCCCACTTGGGGGGGTCCTGACAGGGCAAGAAAAACTGATGTAATGGTTTAAGCTGCCTTACTTTATACTACTGACGACAGTACTGAAGTGACAGCAACCGACACAGAAATAATAAGCCTCTGGTATTTGGGCTGGCCGAGGGCTACCCTGGCAGAAATAACCCAAATGTGATGACTACAACAGTGAATACACTCGAACATCTACATTTATGGTAAGTGTACACAACTGTACTTTCTGCCTTCTCTTGTTCTGAGAGATTTCACTTATTTTCTAATACTTTAACCTTTGTCAGGCCCTCTAAATAATTCTGACGACTACTTAACCAAATCTCTCTTTCTTTTATTTCTACCCTATTTTTAAACTTCACTTTATCCCACTCACTAGCTATAACTTCTGGAGTACTTTCTATCTTCCCTAATAACTCCTGGATAATTTCTAGTACCCATTCCTCTCTTTTTAACAAGTATTTCCCTGCATTTTTATCTAATTAGGTATTGGTTCATGATCTGAAATAGTTATTGGATGTGTATTAAAATTCTCAATTAAACGGGCATGTTCCCGTGAATAATTTCTATCAAGTCTAGCCCAATTATTGTACCTTGAGGAATAATATGTAAATTCTGAGTTTCTGCTACTAAATTTATGTCTTTCATACCACATATTTTCATAATTTCTTCAGAAGTTTACCTTCATTTGTTATATTTTCCCTTTATGGCACCACAGATGCATCTTCATTGTTGCAAATCAAATTCCATTCCCGACCTGTATGCAGTATTCCCTGCTGAAAGCTGGTTATTTCTCTATTTCTATATTTTTGGAGGAGATTGCTATCTGGCTTAGATATCTGGATGACTGTTGGATGGTATGGAGGTCTAACCCTGTTTATTTGGAAGAATTTGTGGGGTACTTGAATGATAATAAGTGAGGTATTCACTTCACTTTATATCATCATGTTAATGAAATTTATTTTTTGAATGCAACTCTTTCTAGAAATGCAGATAATACCTTGAGTAGTACGGTCTTTCGTACACATCCACAATGTAACACTTTGTTGCATGCCACCACTTGTCACCCACATCATATTATCCTTAATATCTCAAAATCACAGTTTTTATGTGTGAGGCGGGTTTGTTCATCTGATGACTCCTATGAATATCATAAAGAAGACCTAATTAATAGGTTTGCAATACGGGTTATAAACATGATTATGTAGCCCTGGCTAGTGACTGGGCATCAAGACAACAAAAGAGTTCATTATTAGATTATAAGGGTAAGGGTAAGGATCAGAATGTTAGTTCTGCCATAAGGTTACTTACCACCTTTGGACAAAACACTAATATATTCAGGGGCACCAAAACATTGGGATATTTTACTTGTGGATAACAAGTTGTCTGAAATACTTACATCCAAGTGTTTGTTCTCTTTTCATAGAGGCAAAACATTGGGCTCTTTTCTTAGCCATTATAAACACAGAGAGCATCTACAAGACAATGGCCATCAGGTTATGTTGGCTGGTACAAGATTGATGGGCTGTTGTCCTTGTGGTCATTGTTCACTGTGCAAATTTGTTTTGAAATCTCAGCAGTTTATTTGCAAAAATACCTCCAAGGTATACAAGGTTAAATTTTATGTAATCGTAGTACTGATTGGTTGATTTATCTAGTGACTTGCACCTGTTCGGCTTTTTATTTTGGACAAACCTCACTTTCCTTGAGAATTTGTTTTTTGGAACACGAGTGACATAAGAAATAAAAGGCTTTCCAAATGCTTTGTATGAACATTCTATTAAGCATCCCACTGCACAGTTTAGATTTATGGTCACTGATAAAATTGAAGGGGATAGGGCTAATAAAATTGGATGGCATGGTATGCTTAATAAAAGGAAAACAGTTGGATAATAAAACTGGGGTTTGTTTTCCCCAGGTCTTAATGAGCATCTGTAATTATCCTATCACATGTTGGCTTTTTTGTGTATATATATATATATATATATGTGTGTGTGTATGTGTATATATATATATATATATATATATATATGTGTGTGTGTGTATATATATATATATATATATATATATATGTGTGTGTGTGTATATATATATATATATATATATATATATATATATATATATATATATATATATATATATATATGTATATATATATATATATATGTGTGTGTGTATGTGTGTGTGTGTGTGTGTGTGTGTGTGTGTGTGAATGTTAATTGAACTGTTTTCATTGAAGAAGGCAAGTTGTTTGCGGAAACCAGTTTGAATTTTGGGTATTTGTGCTTTGCACGGTTCTCTGGATTGTGTCACCACATTAAATGTTTATTATATTTCACCACCTTGAAGTACTGGTCTTGTTTTTTTTTTGGTTTGAAGAAGTCAGTATTCCCACCTTTTATATATGGCAGTTTTTTAAATATATAATTTTAGCTTTTGTGATACATGCAGCCATTAATGTTTGGCAGGTTAATCATTTATCCAGTTTTGTATCAACATTAGAAAATATTTCTAAAAAAAATAAATAAAAGAAACATTAACTATTTCACATTTTACAAGACTTTTCGTTTTAATAAAAAATTTCAAACAAAAAAACAACCCCCCCAGAGCATATTAAATTAATACAAACACACACAACTATGTACATCTTCAAATAAAGTGTAACCCTCTTAATAGGAATGCTTCTGCCAAATAGATAGCTGCTAACACAGGTCCTAGTTAACATGAAATTGAGGTTATCCATGCAAAAAGACACGTTATTGCCAGTTCTTTAACTTTATTCCCCCCTTCAAGATGTGAAAACTACTCGCATACTTTTAGCTCTGAAGACAGTAGTGCACTGCCTTTTACTGCCATACAATCAGCTTACCTCCATGAGAAAGTAGAGGAAAAAAGAAAAAAAAATCTTCCTCTATTGCATCATGAAAGACAAACTGAAACATTTATCTCTAAAGAAAAACTTTTCATTATATTCAGTGTACTCACGTTTTTTGTTTGCACTTAACATTTATTAGACAAAACCAAAGGTCATAATCCAGACATTCAGCTGTGCAAAAGTAAGAGAAGTCATTTCAGCTGTGCATATATTATCTGAGTACTTTTACATCTCATCTCCCACCTCAGCAACCCAAGACTGCTACCTATAACTTAAACATGCTTTTGTCTAGCTTTTCTTCCTTTTTGCACTTGCATTTAATACTAAAATGGAAAGAAGAGGAAGGAAACAAAGGCACCTGTTTACTTTAATAACTTTATCACATACAAGAGCAACTAAAAATACTGTACTATAACATATGCAATGTATATTGTGAAAGATTTCATAAAAATACTGTTAAGAAATTGTTATATACCTAGTTACCCTTTTCCTTTCCTCCTCCTCAGAGTCCCTCCAAACATTAATGAAATGAAGTGAGGCAAATATGTTTCCGTTCCTTACAAGTTTAGCAAAATCAACAAAAGTCCATGCTTTCCCTTTTCCTTGTACAGCCATATTTTACAGATGTGATTGATGCTGTGCAGTCTCACATGTATTCACTAATTTTCATGTTGCTGGTCTTCCTTTTCATCCCTGTCTCCCAAATCCAGATTCTGGTTGAATTCCACGGTGCTCCTGATTCCTCTGCTCAACTCCTGGGCTTTTCTCTGTCTCTCAAGCTTTTTCCTTTGGTACAGTGGAAAAGGTTTCACTGGTGAAGTCTCTTGGTCTGCTTTATTGTCAGAAGAATGAGAAGCAGAGTCCCCTTTTAATTGATGGCTCATTTTTTTGTTGGACAGACATGCATTTTTTCCATAGTCTGTTTTGCGTCAAAAATGACTTCGATCCTCTAGGAAAAATATTCTGAAGACACCATTCCCTGATTACTGGAATAAATTTGTTTCTCTTCAGCCTGGTATGCACTGAATAATCATTTTCTATAAACACTCTGCTGTTTCCAAGTTTTAATACTTTGTCCTTTTCCCACAGTTTTGTTAGGATCAACTTTTCTGCTGTTAGGTTTGCATATTTACTAATAAATGTCTTGACTGCTTTCTCATGGCCACCTTTTGAGCATGCAGATGGTGTGCTCTTTCAGTTAACAAACCGTTCCTGCTGTGGAATACGAATCTACTTGCTTATTTGTGCCTTCGAAAAATGAATACAGTCTGTTCCTTCTAGTTTCTCTGTTACAGCAGAAAATCTCACTTTCCCTATGTGCTCTGTCCTATAATGCTAACATTTTTTAAAACATATCTTCTTGAGCAGTTTCATACTCGGCCAGCTTTTTCTTTATTTCGACCTCTGATTTTTGCAGTTTATCAGCTCGCCTGAATATCTGTTTAAAGTTTCTTCCATTCCATCCTGTTGTTATTTGAGCTGATACACTCCTTCAGTGTTTCAACTTTAATCAGCTCTGCGTACATTTGTCTTATTTTTATTCTAGATTACTGGAAGCCATGTCTTCCACCAAAGCTGGAGCTTGAACTGCTTTTTTGTTGAAAAGCTGCAGCATTCTTCCCAGTCAGTGGTTTCTCTTCATCTTTTCTAGTTGATTTTCTTTAAGGCTGTCTTAGTTTGTTCTTTGCAGGCATATCTCTCTTGCTCAAGTTCCTTTATATGTAACCCCACATGAATTGTAGGAGTCATTACTGGGCACATTGCATGTGCTACGAAGAGCACTTTTGGCTGACATCAAAGACTGAAACAATACTAATTTCATGAACTTTAATCATACTTTGACTTAGGAATGGGATCCATTCCTGTCATGGTATTAGAAACCCCCCAAATTGGAGAAATTACAAAAAGCAGCAATCCTGAATGAGTTACCACAAAAAGTAGTAAAGACAAGGCATAAACTTGAGATTAAATCAGATGTGCTGTTCCAAATTGAAGACAGATGATAGGCAGACTACTCTAATTCAGATAAAAAGTTGAGAACATGTTTTGTATCGACATGCACTTGTTTTCATTGTTAACTACTAGGCTAGCTGCCGTTGCAAGGTTTTTTTAAGCCTACACAACTTCTCTTTTGGTGCTTGAATTAACCTGTTCCATTTGTTAGATTCACTTTGTCCATTCCATAGTCAGTAATAATACATTTCCCCTAGTGAGAATTACTGGGATCATACTGTAGATAATTTGAGGGAACACACGCATGGATAAAGCATTTAAGAGCTCTTTCTGTCCAGTAATAGTAGTACAGGAGGCAGACCGGGATACATTTTGCGTTGCTTAGCCATAGATTCATGATGTGCTTGTACAATGACAGGGATGAGCTTTATTTTACCTGGATGGTAAGTTCTCTGCGAGTTATACCGGTCTATTCAGAATGCTCTGTTGCTGCTGCAGAAGAAGTTTCAGTCTGTAAGCACAGTATTTCTGATGCCATTTCACTGAGTTTAAGAAAGATAATGACATTCCTAGATCCAGACACAATCCCTTTGTTTAGAAGCTCTGCAGTCTCAAAGGACTTCCTTATGACTGTGGACATGTGTTCAAAAGCTACATCACTGTCCATGTAAGTTTACAAATCCCAAATAAATGAGTCAACTTTTAGGGGCATATTGTCAATGTGGTAGTTCCCCGGGGTAGAAGACAAACCTTCCTGCAAGATGGTCAAGTCATGTGGGGATTCATCATCGACTCCTAGCTTGTAGTCCTCTGCAAACTTAGTCAACCAGAGCCTTTGGTATTGACTTTTACTTCACAGAAGTAAGATGCCCAAGAAGAGTGGTCCTATCAAAGAACCATGGGGCACTCCACAGATGACTGGTCTTTTTGTGGAGGTAACTTCCCCTATTCTGATATCCTGTATCCTATCTTTGAGCTGGTTGGCAATCCATCGGATGACATGGGGATTTATTCCGCGTTTGTTTAGCTTTTCTATTATGCCTGAGTGGGGGATTGTGTCAGAAGCTTTCGCCAGGTTGAGATATGTGGTGTGTACCATTTTACTTTCGTCCATTACTTTGGTGACCTTTTCAAAAACATTCATCAGACTGGGTACACATGACCTGCCCTTGAAGAATCCAAACTAAGATTTGTCCAGTGTTTGGATGTTCCATATATCATTATTGATTAGTTCTATGCTAAGTCTTTCCATGGCTTTGCATATGAGGCTGGCCAGTCTTATTGGTCTGTAATTGCTTGGACCCGTGGAAGGTCCTTACTTATACATGGAAATGACTGTAGCTGTTTTCCATTCACTCAGTACAAAACCTACATGGAGGCTAAGGTTGAGCAGTGTTATTGGGGGTGTGTGACTAAATTGTGCTTTGTGCTATTTAAGAGGGGGTTGGTGTAATGGTAAAGGAGTTTGCCTCACCGATGCAAGGTACAGGGTTTGATTCTCACCTTTGAAGGGAAATTGGCTAGGCTTAAAATGGCCCACAAGAGCCTTGTACTTACCTGTGAACTGAATCAAGGCTCATCTTAGGGATATTGTCAGGAACCACTGATGCAGTGTTTTTAACTTTTGAGAGAACTTTTAAAACTCAGTCTTGTGTGATAGCTTGGGGCAAGCCATTTTCAGCTGTATTCTGTGGGAGAGATGGAGGGATTTTTTTTTCAATAGGCACAGCTGTGAAACTCTAATGGCTGGTATCATTGAATTACTGTACTTATCATTGATTTACCAAATAAAATAAAGACGTTCATAGATGTCTGGAAGTTTATACAGAGAAGTAAGGCTTTGAACTCTTAACTACTTCCTGTTGTCAAGGGTACAGGGCTTGAGTCTTTCTACCTCCATTTACTTCCTGTGTGACTCTGAGAAAATTGCTTAACCAGACAGTGTGCCTGGATTGCCCTATAGTAGATTTACCCAATTAACAAATAGATTGAAAAAGGATGAGACATACAAGGTACTCATTTTATGAGTGATGAGAGCTATAAAACTCTGACTGGCTTTATTGACTGACTGACTGACTGTAATCCAGACTTGGGAATTTACTAGAAAGGGATGGTTTTAGGAGTTTTGCGGAGGCCTGTCTTGCAGTTCATGAGGTAAGTTGCATGTTGGAGTTGTGCGCACATACCCATGTGCATGCACATCCCAACTTGAGGGGTTTACTTCATTGAACCAATCAAGTCCCATGTGTGTTCACTTCAAAAATTACCTTCCTGTTTACACAATGTATGCACCTCTGCACTTGTACACAAGTGGATGGTCAGGATTTAAGTGTTCTTAAAAAAAGAAAAGCTTTAAAGAAAATGGCCCCAAAGCTTGCCATAGCTACCTACACCCCATTGAATGGACAGATTGCCCTTATTATAATTCAACACTGAATACAAGACCTCATAGGAAAGAGAAATGTGGCATAGAAAACAATTTTAAGAGCCTTGGATACACTGTATTACAGAGAAAACATAAATGCCAGCATTTCTTCAGGCAAGCAAGAGAAAACTGCTCCATTTATAATTTAAGAATATTCATGATTTCTATACTGCAGTTGGCAAAGTTGTAGGGGGAAGAATCATTAGCGACAAAGGCAGTGGCCTAAAGCTACCTACTTAACTGGATGCTGCAAACAAGTCTAAAGACTTCCTCAAATCTGTTATCCAGGAAGACACAAGAAATTAAAAGCCATTTAACAAGCTGTACTTGGACTGCAGATTATCTGCATTCTAGTCTTACCCGCCTCATTAGCAAGAGCTAATGATCTACTTACCACGCACACAGACCATGGCTCAGTCTCTGTGGATGTTTTGCACCAAGTTGTTAAAGAAACTTGGTCCATTTATAGGTGTTCCTTTTCTGAATGGAGCTTGCTGCCTCTGTATGTGAGATTTGCTGTACATATGTCTATTTTAAAAACACAAATGACACCTGCAGACTGTCACTGCTTGCAGCTCTTTTGTTGCTCATAAAATCATGTGCACTTCCATTGCCACATTCATCAGGTAAGCGTCCCTAATGTCTTACAACTGTTCGTGTATAATGTTATGCTGTACCAAAAGACATGGTTTGTGCTCTACTGATCCTCTTATGTCATACATATGTTTTTTCATTCTCACCTTACCATCACTTGCTTCATGTTGTTTGTTTATTTCTTACTCATTGTACAGGCACCAGAGCTACACATATACATATATGTCTTTTATCTATCTCTGTCTCACTCGCTCACTCTTGACTCACTCACTGTTTTTGTACGTCCCAAGCACATGTATATGTATATTTTCCTTTCAGCATTTCTAGTTGCAGCACATTAATGCTTCTTTCTTAAAACAGTACCATCTAATGTCTCCGTTACCTAATGCACATAATGTGTTTAATGTGCCTTTTATACTACGTTTGCACTGCAAGTGCAGAACTAATCATTTTCTTGTGTTTTATTTTATATCCATGTTTATGTAGGCGACCTTATTCTGGGATAATTACTCTGTGCACTTTTCTCTGTACTGCCTCTTTTTGAACTGTTGTCTGTTTACTGACTTCTACCATTGAATAATTAAGGATTACTCTTTGAACATACACCTTCTCCTGTGTAAGTATATCTGCTCATGCTGCTTTTTAATTTCTGCAAATCTTTTGTGTTTCTAATACCATGACAGGAATGGACCTCATTCCCAAGTCAAAGTATGTTTAAAGTTCACAAAATTAGTATTGTTCCAATCTTTGATGTCAGCCAGAAGTGCTCTTCGCAGCACTTACAATGTGCCCAGTAATAACTCCTCCTGCAATTCTTACAGAGTTACATGTATCAGTAACATACCTAAATACTATTGTAGATTCTTTTTTATAAGATCCATTGCTCCTACTACTATTGGAACTGTATGGGTATCTTTCTTCCGCATTGCTCTTGTTTCTGCCTGCAAATCCTTATATTTTATGACTTTGTGTCTGTCTGTATGCAAGACACTGTAGTCACTGGGTGCAGCGATTTCAAAGATCAATACTTTTGTCTTCTTTTCATGGATCACTATATCTGGTTTTTTCGTATCTGTCTTTTGAACTGTTGGTAATGGGCAATCACATGTGATGTAGAATTCATCATTTTCTGATACTTTGTGGCTCATGTTTTCAGTGTTTTTCAGTTACTTCAGTATTGTAATGTTTGCACAATCCCCAGTGCCACATTATTATTCCTTTAGTATACAGTCAGCAACAAGGTGTGCAACTGTTTCCAATTCTGTTTTACAAAACCTACATTTGTTTGTTTCTCCCACATGTTCAGGGTACTTTGTAAACCAACATGCATGTAGTCCACTGTCTAGGGCCGCCAATATTAATATTTCATCCTTTGATTTGAATTCGCCTCTCCTTAACCATTCCTGTGTTCGAGCCTGATCAACATGAGATTGTGCCAGGAGTTTTCTATACTTGCAACAATATTTATACATTTTACACATTTCTTCCCTTCTCATCTGATCCTTCACCTTATATTCTTTCTTTTGTTTTTTTTGGCATATTCAGTTGTTGCCTGATTTTTATCTACTTCTGGTTTTATTTCCATTCCCGCTTGACTCCGATATGCTTCTGCTAGACTAAGAAGAACAGTCATCTTAGATTTATTTTCCACATATTTCAAAACTTTTACTATGTTTGGGTCTTTGAGGTCAGCAGATATGTATGCAGTCCCACGATTGCTGATCTATACATGCATTCCTTCCTAAGTTTTATTCGCATTTGCTCATATTTTTTTGTTGATCCTTCATCAATTCCCAAATATTTATACACTCCCTGTTGCTCAATTTCTTTTATATCGCATTCTTGCCCCAAACTGATGTTTTCTTGGTGTTGCAGTTTTCCTGATTTAAAGGTTGCTTTTGCACATTTATCAAGACCAAATGACATTCTTATATCATCTGAAAAAGTTTTGACTTTGTGCTTTCAGTTCCTCATCTGATGAGCTATACAGTTTTAAATCATCAGCAAAGAGAAGATAAGTCTTTACACTTTTTGCTTTCTAGGAGCCAAATTATAGCCATGACCTAATCTATTAAGCAGACAGCTTAATGGGTTAAAGGCAAGGCAAAAGAGCAGCGGTGACAGAGTCACCCTGGAATATCCCCCTTTGGATTTTTATCCATAGAAAAATAATGTTTCCTTTATCATGGCTTAACTGCAAAGTGGTCTGGCAGAGTTTCATGGTCGCTGTGATGTAGTTTACAGTGTAGGGTGTATCTTATACATTTTAAGCACTCTCTTTATCCATGCATGATGTGGGATACTGTCAAATGCTGTTTTGTAGTCTGTGCATGCCATATTTAAATTCTTCCCCATTTTACAGTTCTCCACTATGACTTTACCAACAAATGCTCCTTTTATTTCATTTGACTTTCTTTTATTACTCATTTGTTCTATTGCAATAATTGATTTTTCTTCTAAATGACTATAAACTCTTTTGGCAGCAATTCCAGTGTATAGCTTTTATGTTGTTGGAAGGCAACTTATTGGCCTGTAGTTTTACGGTAGCTTGCAGGTTCACTCTTAAGTAGGAACATTGTTTTTCCTGTTATTAGCCAGGCTGGTGTCTGTTTGGGGTGAGCATATAAATAGTTCTTACTTATGGCTAAATCTTCATGCAAAGCCATTAATATTTTAGCCAGAAGTTAGGTACTGCACGTGGGCCTGGGGTTTTCCAATTAGAGGCTTTCTTAACTTTGTTTCAATCTCTCTGGTCTTTACTTCATCCCATTTCATATCCTGTACATTTGAACTTCTAATTCATTCTTTTACTTCCACTCTCCGTTTAGTATCTTTATGTTCCACAGGATCTTCATAAGTATTTCTCCAAAATGAATTTGTTTCTTCTTTTTTTGGTGGTCTTTCCATTCATTTTACTGTGTTTCCCAATTCTGTATAAAACTGTTTTGGGTCATTACTAAATTGCTTATTTTGTACTTTTACTTTATATTTATCTGTGTTTTCTGAGTTTTTCTGCCTGTGCTGATATTTTTAATTTATTTGCAGTAGTGCATGATAAATCCTGATCCGTTATAATACTGCACATTGCTTTTATCATGTCTTTGAGTATTTTTGTTGATCTTTTCCTTCTTCTATACTATTCTAACAGTGACACTTCTTGTCTTAATTGCTTTATAGTTTTCTGTATTTGATACTTCCATGATGGCATTAGATTTCTCCCCATCCTTTCCCTTACTACCCTGTGTTCTTGTTTTAGGACTTTATCTGTTATTAATTTGGCTGCACAGTAATGTATCCTCTCTACTTGTGTTATATCACATGAATCTCTATGGACATTCCTAATTGCTGTGTTCATTTGTTTTATCAGACTTTTGGGTTTTATCAGGGGTGTCTGAGCCGAAAAGGCCCATTTTCTTCTAAACTGAGGGCACATTCTTTGTTCACCATTTCCTATAGGAGCTCAGTAGAAAGCTCCAGAGCTGCTTCCTGTGCCACGTTCTCTTCAGTGTCACCCTGTGTCATCTGCTGCTCTTTCATATCGGAAGTCACTGGCCTAACACTCCCTAACATTGACTGTGCCAGGGTTGCCACAGTTTCCTCTTCTTTCCCTTGCTGTATAGCTCCAACTGAACCTTTGTACTGGTTTCCTATGGGAGGCTCCAAAGTACCTTCATATGTCAACTAATTAGTTGATTTCTGCTCCACTGGTTTCCCCTTAATTTGGGTGTCCATTGCTTTATCCTTGTTGTATTGTTATCCGAGTTAAATTTTCTACATTAAATCCTTCAGTTTGCAGTTAATCCATAATCTCGGCTTCTATTTCTTTAACTTCTCCTTTACTAATCCTCTTTCCACTTTTCTTTTTTGTTGTCTTATTTGTTGTATTGTAAAACTTTCCATGTCCAGATGTCTTTTCCTGTATTTCTCTTCAGTTATCTTTGCTGCTGCTCTTTTGGAATTGATTAGTTTTCCTTTCTCCTTTGCATAAATATTGCACTGTATTAAATCTTCTTTTCTTTCCCATGTTCATTTTTCTTCTTCAGACGTCTGCTGCTTCTCTTGTTTCTCCTTACTTTGTGGACTAGTTGTGCCATCCTGCTGTGATTTGTCATCATGATGACATACTTCCAAAATTTCAATCTTATTACTAGTTGGTGTCATTTCAAATTTCAAATAAGTGGTCATATGTTGTACCTCCATATAAAAAGTTTTGAGGGCCTGCAGGCCACCTGTCCAAATAAAAATTATATCATCAACAAAACGATGATAAAAAGGTATATAGGTGTTGTAAAGGTGATTCAGTACAATATACCATTGTTCCCACACAGCCGTAAACATATTGGTGTAACTATTGGCACAAGCTGTGCCCATAGCTATGCCTTCTAATTGCAAATAATACTTATTATTAAACACAAACACATTGTATGATATAGCTAGATTTATAAATTCAGTTATTAACCTGATAGTCTTGGTTTCAAATCCACTACTATCCGTCAAGTACTTTCTCATAGCCGAGATCCCCTCTTGATTAGGTATAACTGTGAAAAGCAAACGGATATCCATGGTAACAAAATAATATTCATCAATATTGCTATTGGCAGTGAACAAAAAATACAAAAATTGTAAAAAAATAAGTTTGTGTCACACAATATATATACTTTCTCCTCTAACACTGGACACAAGTGTTTTTCAACAAAGATCGAAAAAGGTTCAATAAGCCAACCTGCTCCTGAGACACAATAGGTCTCGGGGGGGGGGGGGGGAGTGACAGGATCTTTATGAATTTTAGCTATGCCTTGTATACAGGGTATCACAGGATGCTCAACAACTAAATAATTATACAAGTCATAAGTAATAGTTCTAGCATCTAATAACTCATGCAATAATTGATCATTTTTAAATTTCATCCTATGTATATCCAAAATAGTACTCTGCCGATATGTGGAGGCATTCAGTAACATTTAATTCATAACTCTATTATAGGTGACATCCAATCTTAAGTTGTTAATCTTCTTCCTATTCATCACTGATGGGTTTGGTTCCGAGCCCTTGGAACCAAGTCACCCTAATACCAACCTCGCTTACACAAAAAACTCTCAAGATAAGCTGCTACCCACAATGCCCTTCTCCCAGTTACCTCAGATCTCATGTGCTGCGCAGCCATATAGCAGCGTTTCACTGAGCTCTCCAGTTAGTTGTATTTTTTCAAAATTTATTGTATTTTGTAAGATTTTTCTCCTAAAAACTCTTCTATATCTTATTATCTTAACCAGCTCTATCCACGGGTATCCTCCTCTTACCATTGTTGGTAAACACCCTTCTTTACCCTTGTGATATTCTTAATACCATTGTTGGTATTTTTCTCTTTTCCTTCCTTTTATCCTTTTTTGGATTGTTGAATCGATATATCTAATATGTCTGAAAAGAAAGGGACTTTAGGGTTTAAGCATTGCACTTCCTGCAATGGTAAACTCCCCAATAGCGACCTGCATGATGATTGTGTATATTGTCTGGGGGATTCCCACTTATCTGTGAAACCTCCCTCTCAGATTTGTGTCAGTTTGTCAGCAGACACTGAATGAAAAGAAAAATGAACTTATTTTGAAAGGCCTGCTTTCTTCACCCTTTTCTGAGGCTCTTTCTGCGTTGGAGGTCTCAACCCCACCATCAAAGGACAAAAAACGTCCTCATTCTGATCCCTCTTCACCGGCTGGTGATAAGGGCAAGCCACATAAGCATAAGGCCCACAAGTCATCCAAGGAGCACAAGATCACCTCCTCGGCTCCGACCACCTCGGTTCCGAGTTCTACTCCAGTGGTCTCTGCAGATTTCTGGATGACTTTCACATCGGTGCCGCCCTCGGCACTGACTGCTACGGTTCCAAGTGTGATTTCGGCTCCAGCCTTATTGCCTGCTATTACCTCGGCACCAACGTCACCCATCTCTGTTCCGATATCGGTACCGACCACTTCTTTGGAGCTGATAATAACTTCCACTCCAACTATTCCATTGGCTTCGAGCCCTTTCTTGGCACCAATAGTCCCCCTTTTGCCTGTTTCGAAACTGGAATCCTCAGTGCCGACTTTTCCTACACCACAGACCCACTACTCCCCATCTTTGGATCTGTTTTCAGGACAAGCCTTTAGCCCCTTTTTGGACCGACCTGACTCCCCCTCAGGAGTGTCGGTAAGGTCTACCAGGGGTCTGTCTGAATTGGATGTGGTGCGCTTGTTCGATCAGCTGCTGACAGCCAGAAGGATTACAAATTTTCCTAAAACCCATCCCACTCCGGGTTTTGGGTCCATTGCCCCCATGACTCCCATGTATTCTCCTCCTCTGGACCCTTCAGTTCAGAGGCCCATAGCTCCGACGTCTTTGGGGGGAATCCTCTCCTCGGCGCCAACAGTGACCTTCTCTGAGGCTCCGAGGCCTCTTTGGGTTTTGGTTCCTTAGGAACCACCCCTTCCTCAATCTCATGCTTGGGGGGGTGGAACCCCCAGCTCCAGGTATAGTTTCAGTTGTTTCATCAGTTCCGTCTTCGGATCCGGGGGCAACACTCTCCCTGGTTTTGCTTGAGGCTCCGTCCCCAGAAGCGGGCCGCACAGAGCAGGGTGTGACCCTGGTTCCGGGCTCCCATTCCTCTTGGGGCGGGCCAGCCTTCTGGGTGATGGAGAGGGTGCTTGCTTCGGAAAGTGCTCCTCCTCCTATGTCGGACCTACCCCCTCCTCCTCCTGAGCTGCAGCTATCACAGGCCACCTCCCCAAGACACCGAGAGTGCAAGCCTCAGGAAACCCCTCTACAGGGTAACCTCCATTCTGAGTCTTCTTCAGACGCTCTCACTGAAGAACCACCTCAGAAATGGACATGTAAGAGGAAACACATGGACTCCCCGGAGGAGTCCCTCACTGAGAAAGCGGACTACGATGATGGGGAAGTGTCCCCACGGTCACCCCCTGACTATATCTCCTTTGGAGATATCCTGGAAATTTTGAGGAAGAGGAGTGACAGGAAGCCCTCCAACCCTTCCTTGGAGGAATCCGTATTCCTGCAGGCCTTCCCCTCGGCCCTCTACTTCTTGGGTGACCCCCCCCCCACCGATGAGTTAGTCTAGCTCATTATGCAGTGGGCGTGGAAGAACCTTGATACCGTTGAGGCTATTCCCCGGAGACCAGACAAGATACTTTCCCCTCCAAAGGAACAGCCCCATTGGTCTAGAGGCTTACCAGTAGATGCTATGGTGGTAGTGGCTGCCACATAAAAGGACATTGCGGAGGAAAGTCCTACTTTCCATCCACCCAACAGAAAGTCTTGGGCAGTGGACACATTAAGGAAGCAAGTTTTTGCTTCAGCAACCTTTGCTGTCTGGTCTCTGAATTATTTGGCACATTTTAAGAGGCTGTAAAGAGATCTCCTCTCTGAACTCTGGAGCCCTCGTGGGTCAAGTTTCTGATGGGGCACGTGAAAAAGTTGCTTCTCAGCTTGCTACGCTAGAGTTGATCTCCAACTTTTCCATGAGGTTGCTGTCCCATGCAACCGAAGGGGTGGCTAGAGCTGTGGGTGCAGGTGTAGTTATGAGACGCCATGCCTGGATGCGCATTTCTGACCTCATGGACTCCTTCAAGTCTTCCTTCTTGAACGCCCCTATTGAACCGTCCACTTTATTCTAAAGTGAAGGACACATTAGCCAGGTGTGAGCAGGATGGAAAAACCTTGTCTGCCATTGGCCTACTTTTTTCCAAACCTCAGCGCTCTTTCTTCAGGAACCAGAGGAGTGGAAAGATATGGCACAAAAAATCTCAATGCCCTTTCCGTAGTGCACGCGGTGAGGATTCCCCCAGAGGCAGAGGGGGTTTCAATAATGGAAGACACCCCTTTAGGGGCAGAGGGGGGTCCCCGAAATCAGGACTCCAGGGATTCTTTCTCCAGATGACCTTATCAGCGCTTCTGAAGGGCTGCCCGATTGCTTTCCTCTGGAAGCAGTCAGGGCTCATTTTTCTTTGCACCAAGCTGTCTGGCACTCTATTACAAATGATCAGTGGGTGCAGAGAATAGTTTCCAGAGGTTATTACATCCCCCTAAACTCTTACCCAAGACCTCCAAAATGCCTTCCCGATGTTCCACCCAGTCAAAGGGAAGAAGCAGCTTCAGAAATAAGAAAGCTGTGTCAACAAGTCACCCAATAAGTCCCCCCAGACCAGTGCGGATCCGGTTTCTACTTCTTTTTGGTGCCAAAAAAGACTGGGGAATGGAGACCCATTTTGGATCTCAGCCAACTAAATAAATCAGAAGTTCAGACCAAATTCTGCATGGTCACGATACAATCCATTTTCCCATTTCTTCGGGAGGGTGTGTGGATGTGCTTGATAGATCTCCGGGATGTGTATTACTACATCAAAATGGACAAGCGCTCCAGGTGTCTCCTTCACTTCCGGCTGGGAGCCAATCATTACCAATTCAGAGCCCTGCCATTCAGTCTCTCAACGGCCCCCAGAGTGTTCATGAAATGCCTAGCAGTGGTAACAGCTCATCTGAGACTTCAGGGAGTCCAGGTGTTTCCGTATCTAGACGATTGGCTCCTCTCCGCCCCCACTAAGTGCCTACTGGTCATGGCCCTCCACTACACTCTGGCACTGGCGGAGTTTCTAGGCATCACAATACACTGGGAAAAATCCAACCTTCATCCTACCCAACAATTGGAATTTATAGGAGCAGTATTCATTACTCAAACAAGCCAAGTCTCTCTTCCTCCTCACAGACTTCAGAGATTAAGATTACAAGTACATGTGATACTCTGTCGAAGGAAGGTGATCTCCATCCTCTAAACTCACAGATCCTCATCACCAATTCCTGCAAACCAGATCTCCTCTGGTGGATGAGAACAGAAGAAAATCTTTGGTGCCTCCCCTTTCAGACTCCCCAACCCAATGCCATGGTGACCACAGACGCTTCCCTGATGGGGGGGGGGGGCACTTCCAGGGAAAGACAGTGCAAGGCACGTGGTCCAGCTTGGAGATCAACTTGCATATCAACGTCCTAGAGTTAAGAGCGGTGCTGTTAGCGTTGTAGGCACTTCCTCCACTCCTTCCGTCGGGAATGATTGCAATCCAGTCAGACAATATGTCTGTCGTCTGGTACATCAACAAACAGGGAGGGACCAAATCCTACCCCCAATGTTGTGAGGCCATGAGAATTGGGCATTGGGCGATAGCTTCCAACTGCTTTCTTGCTGCAGCGCATATCCTGGGGAGCTCCAACATGATTGTGGACAGGCTGTGCAGATGCATCCTCCGTCCACACGAGTGATCTCTCAACCCAAACGTGATGGCAGAAGTCTTCAGCCATTGGGGCCAGCCTTGCTGCGATCTTTTTGCTTCCCCTTCAAATAAAAAATGCAGCAGCTGCTTTGCTCTCTTTCCCCCAGATGGGGAATAACTGAGAGACTCTCTGACTCACGATTGGCCCGCAGGTCTCCTCTATGCTTATCCTCCAATACCTTTGATACCCCTATTTCTAAAGAAAGCAATCTGGTTGAGATGCAAAGTAATCTTCATTGCCCCTTTCTGGCCTTGACAAGTGTGGTTTCCATTCCTCCAACCTCACCTATTACAACCTCCTTGGATCCTGGACAGTTGTCAGGACCTGATATCTCACCCACAAGGGCTGACTCCCCCAAATCTTCCACTCTCAAGCTGACAGCTTGGTTTCTCCACTTCCATTAGTCGCCAGGCAGGAAACCCTCTCCTCACCTCTTCACGATATTATTCTGGCCTCCCATAAACCATCCACCAGAAAACTCTACAGAGACAAGTGGAAAAGATTCACTATCTGGTCTAATAATCAGATGCTAGATCATTTTTCAACTCTTACAGCTGCTATACTCCAGTATCTTTCTGAGTTGTTTGACAGTGGGGCATCAGCTTCTACTATTCAAGTCCATTTAGCAGCTATTTCCAGTTTCGGATGGCGTCTCTCTCATCTCCACCCAACTTTGCAAGTCCTTTCTCAAGGGAGTTTTCCATAGCAGACCTCATATCAGACAACCTGTAGAGATATGGAATCTCTCTTGGGTTCTACAGTCTCTCTGTCTACCCCCATTTGAGCCTGCTGTGACATGTGATCTAAAATTCCTGTCATGGAAATCTTTGTTTTTGGTAGCGGTCACATCAGCCAGACAGATATCTGAGTTACAAGCCTTATGTATCAAGAGCCCGTATCTAATCTTCCATAACAACAGAGTATCCCTTTGTACTTAACCCATCCTTTCTCCCAAAGTGGTTTCCGACTTCTCTATTAACCAGTCCATTGAGCTCCCTTTGTTTTTCCCAAATTATTCCAACAAGGGAGAATACTGCCTATATTCATTGGACGTAAATAGACAACTACGTTTCTACTTGAACAGGACTAAGTCCTTCCGCAAGTTGGACCAACTTTTCATTTCCTTTTCTGGCCTAAGAATGGGATGTGCTGTATCAAAAGTTACTTTATCAAAATGGCTCAGAGATTACATTACTTTTTCATACTCCCTTGCGAATTAATATAAACCTGTTCAAATCAAAGCTCATTCAACTAGGGCCATCGCAACTTCAGTTGCCTTTCACTGCAGGGCTTCCATGGATGACATTTATGCAGTAGCCATTTTGGGCTAAACCACATACTTTCATCAAAGCTTACAAATTGGATTTTATCTCCAGGGGAAGAGCGGCCCTCGGCTCAAAGTTTCTCAGGAATGTTCTTCCGTAAGAGCCACCCAGGTTCTCCAAGTATCTTGGGATTCTGTCCCATCAGTGATGAATAGGAAGAAGATTAACAACTTCAGATAAAGAAGTTATGTCTTACCATAATGTTCCATCTGAGTTGTTGATCTTCTTCCAGTCATCACACCCTCCCACCATCCCCCACCAAAGGCTCCTGGTTGATCTTCTGGGTCCTTGTGATGTTTCAGGGTTTCTGTGCAGAAATGGCCTCTGTTTTTCTGTTTTCTTTTATATGTTGCAAACAAACTCGATCTGAGGTAACTGGGAGAAGGGCATTGTGGGTAGCAGCTTAGCTCAAGAGTTTTTGGTGTACACGAGCTTTGTATTAGGCCGACTTGATTCCGAGGGCTTGGAACCGAACCTAGCTGGGATGATTGGAAGAAGATCAACAACTCAGATGGAACGTTATGGTAAGACATAACTTCTTTTTATCACAGTACGCCCTCCCTTATCAGCTGGTTTTATAATTATATTGTTGTCACTTTGTAATTTATTCAAAGCCTGTTTTTCATGAAAAGTCATATTATACATTTTTTTTACCTCTCCTAGTTTTGTGAAACATATAAAAGTCATTAATGCATAATTTACTGAAAGCATCTAATAAAGGGTGCATCACTGGAATTGTATTACTCAGTTTCTTATAAATGTTAACAGCACCTTGTATAATATCTGAATGTACTATCTTCAACATCACTTTTCGAAGAAACAACTTGAGATCAATAATAGTCTCTTCCAAATAAGCTGGTTGGGAGCGAATAAAGGAAAGACCCTTATCAAGCAGAGAGATGTCATCTGAAGATAGCTGTGTACTGAAAATATTCCAAATCCGTGAATGTCCACTGTTTCTACATCCTTTTGATGGTTTGGTGTGTTCCTCCAGCCAGTGTATGCTTTCTCTTTGGTCGTCCCCTGCTTCTCAATCGACTCCGACTCCTGTTGCTCCTTTGACGAATTGGAAGGGGTAGCTTCATAAAAGGCTGATTTTTTTTTGATAAGGTATAAAAAGGGTCCTTAGGTCGAACTGCTTGTGGATTTAGTTCAGCGTGACTTGATACATTGTTCATAGGTAGGTACTAGGCTATCAGGCCAAGGGCCAACGTAAGCCTAGCCAACAAGGTTCCCTGGCTTACGCCACCCGAGAAAGTTATTTTCCTGTGCCACTGTCGAGCAAAGACACAGAAGTGATCCCCAGGGTGTATTTCCTATTTCTCATCCACTCATCAAGATTTTTCTTGAAGAGTGCTACTGAAGAACTTTGCTTGACATAGATGAGTAGCCTGTTCCAGAGTGTGGGAAGTCTCTGGGACAGGAATATATCCCTCCAGCATGTCCTGTTTATTGTGGTGACAAAGTTTAGGTCCCTAGAGCGTGTAGCTCGAAGGGATTGGGATTTCTTTAGGTGTAGCATGTCCAACAGCTCTGGGTTTGACATAGCTTTATATGTTAGGCAGAGATCACCTCGGAGTAGGCGATATGCTATGGAGTAAAGCTGGAGTTTTTTGAGGCGGTCAGTGTAGAGCATTTGTTTGAGGCCAGTAATCCTCTTTGTGAGGTACTTCTGCGGCCTTTCCAGCTGCTGCAGAAGTCTTGTGAGGTACATTCCAAAAGGGGCATTGTACTCTATAATGGGTCTAATGAGTGTCGAGTAGAGGGGAACAATGACCTCTTTTTTCCTGATGAGAACCCTTTTATGATGAGGTGTGCCACATAGAAGGACTTCCAGATTAATGTGGTGATGTGACTATTAAAGGAGAGACTACTGTCCACCTGAGTCCCAAGGTCTCTTGTCACATATTCGGTGTTAAGTAGATTGCTGCATATGTGGTAGTTCATGGGTACAGAGTTTTTACCAAAGGGGAAGACACTGCACTTTTTGGCATTGAGCTTGAGGCCATGGCTCTGACACCAGGTATCTGTCTCAGTGAGGCCCTTCTGTAGGATGTCCACATCATTTGGGGACTTGACTATGGCTCTTAGTTTGCAGTCATCTGTGAACTTCGTTGGCCAGAGGCCTTCTGTGTTAGCCTGTACTTCAGAGAAGTAGATACCAAACAGGGGAGGTCCCAGGACGGAACCCTGTGGTACTCCACTTGTCACTACTTTGAGGTCAGATTTGGAGTCTGCAACTTTTACAGTGTGGGTTCTGTCAGTGAGCCAGTTGGCAACCCATCTTGTGATGTAGGGATTTATACCTAGTTTAGTGAGTTTAGCTATAATTCCAGAATGGGGGATGGTGTTGAAAGCCTTGGCGAGGTCAAGATAGGCTGTGTGAACCACCTTACCCTCATCTACGGCTTTGGTGACTGCCTCAATGAAGTCGATCAGGTTCAGGAGGCATGATCTGCCTTTCACAAACCCGAACTGGGTGGGATCCAGAGTTTGGAGGTTACCAATGTCTTTGTTTATGAGTTCCATGATGATACATTCCATGGCCTTGCTGACCAGGCTCATCAGGCTAATAGGGTGATAGTTCTCGAGATCAGTGGTGGCTTCCCCCTTTGTGGAGTAGGATAACTATTGCTGTGCACCATTCAGTGGGCACAAAGCCTGATGCGAGGCTATTATTGAACATGGTGCTTAAGTGGGGAGCCAGTTCATTCTGAAGTTCTTGTAAAACGCAGCTTGGGATGTTGTCCGGTCCCATGGATGCTGTGTTTTTGGCTTTAGAGAGTGCAGCTTTTACCTGCGTAGTTGTGATTACAGGGACTCTGCATTCTTCCTGTATAGATATGGGCCCTTTAGGGGGTGAGAGGGGGGTAAAGTTAGCACTGAACCTATCTGCCAGGATGTTGGCAATATCAGTTGGTTCTGTAATTTTCATGCCTTTGTGCTGTAACTCAGAACAGATCTGGGTGTTGCCATCGAGATTCTTGACATAGCTATAGAATGCTTTGTGGTTGCCCTTGGAATTCGTGGCAATTTTGTTTTCGTAGCTAGCTTTGGAGGATCTTATAGGGGATCTCAGCTTCTTACTGAAGCTGACCAGGGAGCTCCTCCACTCATGGGATTTTACTCTCTTTTGCAACAGTTTCTTCCTTCTGTTCTGCAGTTTGTTTATGGCAGGGGACCACCAGATTGGTTTCCTTTTTTAGGAGGATAGCGTCTTGGTTCTGTTTTGGATAGCACGATCCATGCACTCGTGTAAGTGCTTATAGAGTGCATTTTTGTAGGATTTAGCAGTTGTAACTGCATTGTCCATCTGCATGGGTGTCATGAAGTTCACCACTTCTGTCTTAAGAAGCATGAAGTTGGCTTTGGGGAAATATTTTACTGTGGTTTCCTTAATGGGGGGTGCGGGCGCAATGTGGATATCAAGGGTGATTATCTTATGGTCGAATCGGACCAACAAGGAGTTGACTTCAGGTGTGGAATACCGGTCACTCATGTTGATAATGACTAGGTCTAGGATATTGTTGCCCCTGGTGGGGGTGTGGATAAGTTGATCTAGGGCATTGGAGTTTATGAATTCCAGAAAGCGTTGAGCTAAGGAGTTGGTTCACGAGTAGTTTTCCCAGTTAATGGTAGGGTAGTTGAAGTCACCCATTATTAGGGTGTTTGGTTGAACCCTAATATTTTCCAGTACATCAAGAAAAGAAGAGTGGGAATCCTGGGGCATGGTGGGGGATCTGTAGCAAGCTACAATTTGGATTGCAGTTTTGCTCAGAGTTAGTTGCTCTTGGATAACCTTGAATGCATTATGCTGAGCAACTAGCCTGGAGGTGTGGATATCCTTAATGAATATGGACACACCTCCGCCTTCGGTGTTTCGGTCCAGGTTACATGGCCGAAAAGTGTGGTATGAGTTGTAGCCTGGTAGTGCAGGGGGCGCTCTCTGGAGCCTTGAACCAGGTCTCAGTCACTGCACAGATATCAATGTTCTCCATTTTAAGCAGTGCCTCGAGTGAGTGCATTTTGAGATTTAGACTTTTAGCATTGAGTAGCATTACCCTCAGTTTTTGCTTGCCTGTTCCTGTTTTGGTGGTGAATTTGTTATTTGAACCCTGCCTAAAAAAGGCACTATAGGGGCAGCAAGAGACTTAGCCAGTATCCGGAATCCCAGGGGTGACAGGTTCAGGCCATCTGTGGTAAAGCATTGTGGTCTGTTGACCATGTCATCCCAAGCAGACAGATACTGGATCCCGTTAGAATGACACCAGAAGCTTAGCCAATTGTTGAAGTCAATCATTTTGTCCTTGTACTGCGGTATCATTCTGAGCGATGACAGAATGCTACTCAGGGTTAGGGACATACCTGCCTGGGCTACAAGATTGGAGAGCTCTTCCATGTCTCTTTTCATGTAGTCCAGGGAGGTACATCTCAGGTCATTCACACCAACATGGACAATGACAGAGTCATATTTGTACTTGTTGTGGAATGACCTGAGTGCATGGGTTATGTGGCGGATCCTGGTACCCGACAGGCAGCTGACAGTAACCTTCTCCTTGTTTAGCCTGGTGAGTGGGATATCAGTGTGCCTGACTATAGAATCATCTATGACTAGTGTGTTGGGTACGTTGTTTTGCCTTATTGGCTGTGGTTGAGTGGCACACTGAGTCTGTGGGCTGTGTGTCATTTGGGTTGTGTTGGGGGATGGAGGTTGCTTGCGTTTCTGCTTTGGAGGTCTCTGTTGCTTAGACAGATTTTTATTGAAAGCTTCCGCGAATGTTTTTATGTTACTATGTGTGGATTTTGGTGGTGTAGATTTAGTGAGACTATGTGATGAGTGTGGTGTGGTGCAAATGTTTACCTTCTCCTCATGATTGTCAAGTTCAGTCTTGGTTGGAGAGAGCTTTACCTCCAGTTTGGCTAGATAAGTGCATCTCTCACAGGTTGTAGTCTTGGGTGGTAGGAGGGGAGGGTTGTCTGTGTACATGAGAAAATTTCTATATCGCCTCAAGATGCCCAGATTCATCACATAGACAGGAGAGAACACTGGGAGCTTGACCTTGGACATGCCTGAATAAAAAAACTATTTCCTCTAGATAAGTGAGGAAAGTGAGTACAAGAGCTGTTTTTCTCTAAGCCAGTGAGAAAAGTAAATACAAAAACTGTTTTTTCTAGGTAATGAGGAAGATTGAGTGCTATAGTAATTAGTAGCTTATTTAGTGCTTACAAGTTCTGAACAAGTGCCGAGCATGAATAAGCAAATTTAAGTGCTAAAACTAAGAATCTGTATCTGCACTAGACGAGTTACAGGACAGAAACAAGTGCAAATGCAGGCTTTCAAATCAGAAAGTTGAGAGAGATGGAAGATTGCCCAAACGGTCAATAACTACAATTTCTGGGCCAGAACCACTCCTTATGTGATAGACAGGTTACCTAGTGCTTACCACTCCCACTGATAAGCTAGAAGGCTTCCCTCCAACACAGAAAGGCTTGGGGGGCTCAGAAGCTTACATACAGTACCGGATACAGCAGATCTGTATCTGGAACACTAGTTACAGGAAAGGTAGGAAACAGGCTTAGAGTTTGTTTTTTTTTTTTTGACAGAAAAGTAGTAAAAACAATTCACATGCAGTGCAAGCTAGCACACTTGAGTATGCAGCAATATTAGGCCAAACACAGTTTAAAAAATGCAATTAAATTAAAAAGGACTAAAAGCAAGTGCAGAAAGAGTTTATTAGGTAGAATGTGTTAAAGAGATGGGACTAGGGGAGTGTCCGAGATCCAATCTACAGTGGGGCGGGCAAATGCAAAAGCCACCAAATTTAAACTACAAACCAAAAATAGGGAGGGCGGATGGGACAAAACAGTTTCAACAGAGATCTAAGCAACAACTAACAGTACAAACTTTAAAACCAAAAAAATATACTCAGCTCTGTATATTTGCTGATCAGTCTCTTGGTAGTAACTACCTTACTACCTGAATCCCATATGTTACCACCAAGGGTGGACTGTATACAAGTGGTCACGTCATGATTTATAGATTTGTCAATATTTTTCGATCCATCATGGTGGGATGTAACAGTTATTGGTATGAGGTTCTCTTCATCCTGCCCAATAACACCATTACTGTTGCCTATCTTAGGGATGTACTTTGTCTTTTGGGACAGTTGAACAAAAATGAAAATTGTTGACATCTCTATCCATTTTCTTAGTTCTTATATGTATCAATTTCTTTTCATACAAAATGACTGTGTATAAGTTCCATTAATTTTTGATCTAGAGCTTGCTCAGGCGAAGAACTGTAGAAAATACTCTGATGGGTCCTTATGCTTGCCATTAAGTTTTCGTCCTCAATTCTAAAAAATGCATTCAGTATTTTCATATAACCAAAATTGGTATCCATATTCAATTGTTGCCATAATTTGAGCAATTCCAGATGATGTTCACCATAGCTGGGCATATTTAATACCGCTGAACCCCATGGTACGATTTGTAATTTAAGACATGCCTCAAAGTGCAACCTTTGCGTCTGATATCTTTTTAATTTGAACAGTTCATCTTCCAAGGTATGCACCTCTTTTCTAAAACTATGAAAGTCTGTATTAGATGAACCTTCATCTTCTTTATTAACCACAGCTGTGGATTATCAGTAGTTTCCAACTCCATCCACTTAGAAACTCTTTGCTCACAGTCTGTTTTATATCCTGATACCTCTTGGACGTCATCACCTCTCTGAATGTCAGGAAATGCATCAAGGTGTAAACTCCATGGGTTATAATCCAAGTCAGTAATATCAGTCCCCTCAACCATGCCCCAAGGCTGATGTACTAGACAACTATAAATCCAAATGCAAAAAAACACCAGCAGCTGAGATGAATGGACTGCTTATTACAAAAAGAGTTAATACGAAAAAGACTATACAGTAAGCTGTCCGACACATGGACAGGGTAAAATAAAATGTTTTTTATTTTACGCAGACTCTGTAAACGCTTTCATGAGTGCATTGTTCGCTTCTGCAGACCAAACCAGACATTCTACAAATGTACATCTTTTAAAGTCATTCAAAAACTGAACCACCAATCAGATGATTCATTTAAAACACTTAGCACTATGTGTAACAATGTAACTACTGCATATACAGGAGCCTCTTAAAGGTGCCCTCTTTAAATAATACAATAATTTACAAATAAAACAATAAAAACATCTTCACTACATAAAAAATCAAAATCTAAACGGTAAGGAAATACATTATAATATATCAAAAACAGATAGAGAATATCTACTATCTACAAAAATACATCTGGCAGCACATATGTATGTGAAAACCCATACCTGCGCATAACAAAGTTACAAAGACAATATACCCTAAAAATGTATGTTCATTCATGAATGTAGAATTTAGAAGTACTATTGCTCAACCTTATTTTTTTAAAACATTCTACTTAATGTCAGAGAGATGCATCAGTTAGGTCGAATCAGGTGAAATGTTCCCTATTTTACACCAGTGATATTAAATGTATAAGGGAAGTGTGTGCTTGTCACTGACTAGAAAATAAGAAAAATTGTGGGTGCTAAACCCTAATTTAGGTATAAGAACAAGAATTAGTCAGGCTGCTATTATGTGGATACAAAGATGATTTCGGTAGGTCTACCATATGTAGGGGAGTTATATACATCCTTGTGGGGCACGTGTTTTTTGCCAGTTTATAGACACCATTTGGGAGTTTAAACATCCAGTTACAGGGGAAAGTATACTTTTTTAAATATTTCTGCTAACTGTAATGGCACTAACATTGTCTGTTTGGCCCATTGTGTACTCTCTGTTGTTCATTTTACATAAGAAAGACCAATAGGCATCTCAGAGATAGAATCAGGGAGCATTTATATAGCACCAAGGGACAGAATGTGAGTAATGCATTAGCAAAACATGTAGTTAATACTACTATTCACCACACTTTTAAGTTTATGGTGATTGACCATATTGTACAGAGTCAGTGCCTTGGAGACGTACGTAACTGTACTGAGTTGTCTGAAATTAAATGGATAATTCGGCTACATACTGATGGTGAATTGGGTCTGAATGGACATATTCCACTGAGACCCATATTGAAAGCAAGACCATTATTTAAATGATTTTTATCAATATATTTTTTACCTTTTTTTTTTCTACAGTACTTTATTATTTACACTTATGTCTCAGTATTTTTAGTATATTTAGTTTTATATCCACTATATCATTTTTTAGTAGATTAGCGAACAAAGCTCCAAACCTTCAAGCCTGGTTACACTATAATAAACCAGATATCTTAGGCATATCTGAAACCTGGTTAAAACCACATATAAAAGATGTGGAGATAATTCCTGCCAACTACTCCATTATCAGAGCAGACAGAACCCAGCGAAAAGGAGGTGGTGTAGCTCTACTATAATCATCCTCCCTATCCATTACTCCTTACAATAAAGTTATTCCTCAATTCAACAATGCAGAATTAATAATAGGCCTACTTCGATTAAATAAACACAAAAATATATGCATAGCCTCGCTCTACATTCCCCCAGGTGACAATATCCCCACACTGGAAGATATCCTCTCCTGGTTCTCTTCCAATATTTCTAACGAAACCATCATCATGGGAGACACTAACATCAATTGGTCTACCATTCAATCCCATACCCCCTCCATTAACATCAACCTGTATAACTTCACTCAACTCATCAACTCCACTACTAGGCCCTCTAAAGACTTCTCTTCTGGCAGTACTTCAGATTGGATATTAGTCTCTCACCCCCACAATTACCCTGATAGTGGAATTCTTCCTGACTCCCTAAGCGACCACCTTCCCATCTTTGCCACACGCCTCTCTTCTTCCCTACAAGTTTCTCATAACTACATCACTTTCAGAGACCAAAAAAACTTCAACCCAGAAGCCTTCTCTAACTCCCTAAAATGCCTTAACTGGTACCCACTAAAACTCTTCCCCTGGAAAGTGCTATCACTCACTTTAATTCCACTTTCTTAAACCTGTTAGATACACATGCTCCCTTAAAACCAGAAGAATAAAACAAAACTACCCCTTGGCTAACCAAAAATACACTAACAACCATGCGACTAAGAGATAAAGCCTGGGCACGCTATCTGAAGCACAAATCTCCCACTACTCTTAATGACTACAAAACTCTTCGTAACTCAGTAAAAAAGCTTATCACTGCAGACCGACACAACTATTACTCTTCTCTTCAAAGTAAATACAAAAACGACCCAAAACTTCTGGAGGTATAACCTCTCTTAAAACCAGTACAACTGAAAACCCAAACCCCAACCCAAGCGTACAAGACAATGACCTTGCCACCGAGTTTAACTCCTTTTTCACTGACTGCATTTCCAAACTAACCTCTTCCTTCTCCTCCAACCATCCACCTCCAACTTCCCCCCCCTACTTCCCCCCCTGCTCCACTCTGTCATCCTACTACCTCCTAACCACTTAAATTCTCCCTGGAACCAATCCCTACTTCCACTATCAAAAAACTCCTGAAAAAGCTAAAACCTTGCACTAATGCCCCCGATAACATCCCCTCACACTTCCTCAGTATAGCTGCAGATGCTATCGCCCTGCCAATTAGTATCCTAATCAACCGCTCCATCCAAGAAAGTCACGTTCCTCAAATCTGGAAAAAGGCTGATATAATTCCCTGCCATAAAGGAGGAAATAATACTAGCATTACCAACTTCTGCCCCATTGCTATCCTCTCTCCTATTTCAAAAATTCTAGAGAAATGTATTCACCTTCAACTCCTTCCCTACTTACTAGACAAGAACCTACTAACTTCTACTCAACACGGCTTCCGTCCCAATCACAGCACTATGACAGCTCTCCTATCATTCCTCGAAAATGTGAACAAGGCTGGAGACTCTGGCCTCACTGTATCTACCATTCTACTTGATCTCTCCAAAGCTTTTGACACGATCTCCCATAACTTACTTCTAACTAAACTCTCCAAGCTAAACCTTTCACCTTCTGCTCTAAATTGGTTCACCAGCTATCTCTCAGACTGGCATCAAGCTGTTAAGTGGAAAAAATCCATCTCCTCTTTCCTTAAGAGCCCTACAGGTGTTCCACAAGGTTCCATATTATGACCCCTTCTCTTTAATATCTTTGTAAATGACTACTATCACTCTATCCCCTATGCTAACATCATCCAATATGCAGATGATTCTACAATCATCTGTGCTTCATCTTCCATTCCAACTCTCCAAAAGCTGACTCAAGATGCCTTCTCCACCACAGAACAGTGGATGAAAGACAACCATCTTGCACTTAATGCAGCTAAATCAAAACTAATGATATTCACCCCCCTCTAAAACCAACACACTGGATCAACAACCATTCTCCATCACCAGTCAAAATAATAACCCACTTGAACTTGTAACTGAAGCCAAGCTTCTAGGAGTCCAAATTGATAATAACCTTACTTTCAAGTCCCATCTACTACAAAACATTAAAAAACCCACCAAAAACTAGGCCTGCTGTATCGTCACAAACAATTCCTCTCACCTACTACCAAACTCGCTCTCTCTACCACATTTCTCTTACCCTCCCTCCTTTATGGTGCCCCTCTTTTAACTAATCTACAATCATCTCTCAAAACAAAACTTTCAACCTGTTATAATAAAATAGCCAAATTTGCCACTAGCAATAAATCTTCAACCCATCACTGTGTACCACTCCACAAACTAAATTGGCTTGAACTTTCCAACTACCTCTCCTACACTCAACTAACATATGCACACAAACTCATTTTTCAACCATCCCTCTGTCCCTCCCTGTCCACTACCTTTAAAATTCACCATACTCAAAGACTTCGTAGATCTACTAATCAAAACATAATAGAAGTCTATAGACCCCATCGCCCCCCAGGACAAAACCTCCTCTCCTTTTCACTAGCACGCCTATGGAACTCCCTCCCACCCTCCATTGTACCATCACTAGCCTTCCTACCTTTAAAAATCACTCCACTCCTACCTATCATCCACATGGGAATGCTCCTGCTCCTACCTACATAATATTTCTATACTCTCTACTGTATTCCCCCTTTTACTCTCTCTACCTCAGACAGTAATCTATTCCTTAATAGTTCCTATCCTCCTGAAAGCCTTATGCACCTATCTACTCACTTCCTTATCCTTGTGCCTATGATATAATTTGATTTCAACTTTAATATGTTTTATTATTTGATTGTATTAATGCTTAACTTTACTCATTGTAATCACTGTTCCTCGTGATGTAATGTACAATAATTTGGATGTAAATCTCTATAATATGTAAACTGCATATAACTCTCTATAATATGTAATCTGTAATGGAGCTTTTCTCCCCAGGACTCCATTGAAAACGGGTTCTCTTGGCCCAATTGACTATCCTGGTTAACCAACAGCAAATACATAAATAAATAAAATCACGGTTAGGCAGTTTCATGTTAGTTTTCATTTTCTTCATCATATATATTTTATTTATATATTTTTGCTTTTTACGCATGTATGTTTTTATTTAAGGTGTCTTCATATGTCTGACACTAATATGTTTTTTAGTTTTACATTTCAGTTGTTAGAGCTTTGTTGATGTGACATCACATGATTGTATAGTTACGTTCTCTAGTACTTTTAGTGCTGGTTCCAGCTATATAAGCTGTCATGTCATTCTTGTTTTGTTATTTTGTTTTGCTATTTTTATTTAGTTGTTCTGTTAGAAGCTGCTGTATTTTCTTGTGAGACAGTTTTATGTTGAGGATTTGTCATGCATTTTTTGTGTGTGTGTGTGTGTGTGTATATATATATATATATATATATATATATAAATATATAAATATATATATATATATATATATATATATAAATAAATATATATATAATGTACTTAGGTGTACATGTTTTCTTACATTTATTTTCCTGAACGAACATACATTTTTGGGTAAATTGTCTTTATAGCTTTGTTATGCTTAGGTATGGGTTTTCATATACATATGTGCTGCCCGATGCATCTTTGTAGATAGTAGATATTCTCTATCCGTTTTTGAAATATTTATAATGTATTTCCTTAGCATTTAGATTTTGATTTTTTATGTATTGAAGATGTTTTTATTATGTGGTTTGTTCGTAAATTATTGTATTATTTAGAGAGGGTGCCTTTAAGAGACTCCTCTATACGCAATCATCTGATTTGTGGTTCAATTTTTGAATGACTTTAAAAATGTATGTTTGTAGAATGTCTGCTTTGTTCTGAAGACGCGAGCAATGTACTTGTGAAAGCGCTTACCGAGTCTTTATAAAATAAAAAATATTTTATTTTACCCTGGTCATGTGTCAGGCAGCTTACCGAATAGTCTTTTTTTGTATTAATTCTAGGAACATCCCTAGCAAGACTCCACATGAAAAACATTCAGTGGTATCTAAAATCTCTTTGGTCGCTGCATCAAAATCCTTTGTCTTTTCAAATTCCAAGTGCTAGGGTTTGTCAGAAGAGAGATCACTTGGTAGAGACAGCATATTTCCCTAAATCCAAGTCTTCCGTTCTCCCTCCCAGCTCCAAAACAGCCAGTTACTCCAGACACCTCAGACTTTGCTTGGAAACAGTTTCAGGTAGGATAAAAGTGCAAGGTGCATGGGACACCAAGGACAGATGCAGGCACGTATGTATAAAAGAGATGCTTGCCTGGATCAGGGCACTCAGCTTTCTATCTTTGGTCCCTCAGACCTCTTCAAGTCTTTACAGACAATACCACAGCCATGTGGTACACCAGTAAGCAAGGGGCAACCAGGTCATATCCCCTTTGTAGATTATCCATGTTACCTTGGAATACAGCTTCACAGCACAGTTTCATTTTACAGGCATCCTAGATTCCGTCAGAGCAAAATTGTATGGCAGACAAGCTGAGCAGGACAAGAGCAGACCCTCTGGAATGGAAACTAGATTGGGGGTCTCCCAATATTTGATCCATTTGTGGGAGTTTCTCAAGTAGACCTATTTGCCTCCTTTCTGAACAATCAGCTGGCAAGATTCTGCTCCAGGTCTCCAATTAAGGAGGCCTGGAGGATGGATGCATTTTCTTTTCCTTGGACAAGAATGTAACTGTAGGTACGTCTGAAGAATCAGAAGGAATCCCCCAAGATCATTGGGGTGACTGCCTTCTGGCACAGGCAGCAATGGTTGTCCTTTCTTTTGGAAATGACAGTGGGCAGTTCCCACTAGCTTCCTCACAGAATGGATCTACTTGCACAAAATCCGCACCCCAGTCAAATACAGCTGACGGCCTGGATGATGGGATCTCAATTCCTTTTAAGCACCTGTTTACTGAGGATGTACAGTAGGTATTAATGGAGGAAAGAAAGCCTGCTACTAGAAAGTCATATATTGGCAAGTAGAAAAAGTTTTCTAGTTGGTGCCAACAACATAACTAGCACCCATTCAGGCCTAGTTGTTCTGTGTTATCCCAGTATTTGTGTGAGTTATTATCCAGTGGCCTTCATTACTCTTCCATCAGGGTTCAGCTTTTGGCCATTTCAACATGTCTGTCCATGGATCCCCATCTTTCAATGCATTCCCATGTCAAAATATCTTTGAAAGGTGTTTTGCATAAGGGACCTCCAAGAAAACATGTGACCTTAATTTTGTATTGGGGAAGTTAACACTTGCTCCAGTTGAACCAGCTAATCTGACTGACTTGAGTTTCTTAATATGCAAAACAGCTTTATCAGTTGCTCTGAGCTCTGCAAAAGAGTGTCTGGAGTTGAAAGCTTGTATTGCGAGTCAACCCTATCTCATTTTCCACAAAGACAGGGTTTCTTTGAGTACTAATCCATCTTTTATGCCTAAAGCAGTATCTGTGTTTAGTTTAAGCCAAACTATCTGTCTCCCCATTTCCTATCCAGAACCTAAAAGTGAGAGATAAAGGATACTCCATACCTTGCATGTCCATAGACAACTCTGGTACGGTCTTGAAACAACTGAAACTTTTAAATCTTCTTTTTTCAATCCTTCAATCTGATGATGTTAATCTTCTTTCCATTCATCACTGATGGGTTTGGCTCCTAGCCCTTGGAACAAAGTCAGCCTTTTTACCAAGCTCGCACCAGCCAAAAAACTCATGAGCTAAGTGTCTACCCAGAATGCCCTTCTCCCTGTTACCCCAGATCTCGTTTGCCTGTAGCCATAAAGCCAAGTTTCAGCTGAGCTCTCAGCTAAGTCAAACTTTTTTGATATTTGTGTGAAAAATTTTGGATATCTTTATATTTTTTAAGCGATTAGTAGTTCCATTGTCTTTTCTTCTGTTTAACCTTTTTTTTCCTCGCTACCCATTATTACTGTTGGTAAACTTTCAAGTACCATTGTTGGTACAGCCTTTCCTCCCTTACCCTTGTGGTATTTCTTAATACCATAGTTGGTATTGTCTTTCCTGTTTAAACTATTAGCTTTGTCTTGTATTCAGGTGCTTCCCTTCTTTTCTCTACATACCAGTGTATCTTTATTGATGTGACTTTTTTGAAAGGAGTTGACTTTATTCTAGTTGGATTATACAGTTGGTCTGTGGTGTCTTTTATATCAAAATGTCGGATAAGAAGGGTACTTCAGGTTTTAAGCATTGTACTTCATGTAAGGGCAAGTTTCCTAATAGTGATTCTCATGATGACTGTGTATACTGTTTGGGAGTGCCCCACCTTTCATTGCAGCCTCTGTGTGACATTTGTCAGAGTTTGTCAACACACTCTTAATGAATGCAAAAATAAACTCATTCTGAAAGGGTTACTCAAATCTCCCTTCTCAGAGGCCATTTCTGCAATGGAAGTCTCAACCCCTCCTACCAAGGACAAAAAGAGATCCCACTCTTTTCCTTCTTCACCATCAGGTGATCAGAGCAAGCCTGGGAAATCAAAGGTCCCAAAGTTATCTTCAGAGCATAAATCCACCTCTACGGCTCCATCTTCCTTGGCTCCGACCATCTCGAAACCTTCAATACCAGTCCCTGTTTCGGCACCGGTCCTGCCTCCAGCACCGATCATAGACCTTGCTTCGCCTATTTCGACTTCAGCACCTGTGGCCACTTAGGCGCAGGGCACACCTTCAACTACTCCATTAACTTCCATTTTGGAACCGACCATTTCGGCTCTGAGTGCCACTTCGGCACCGAGCATTGTACTGACCTCACTGGATTTGACCCCTTTATTTCCGGTCTTGAAACTAGACACTTCGGTGTCAGCAGACCTTGCACCATGGACCCGATACTCCCCTTCCATAGATCCTTTTCTGGGCCAAGCATATAGCCCCTTCATTGAATGTCCTGACTCCCCATCCGGAGTATCCACTAGATCCATCATGAACCTGTCGGAACACGATGTGGTGCATCTAGTAGACCATCTCTTGTTAGCCAAGGGGATCCCCTCTCTTTCTAAGACCCATCCACCTGCAGGACTTGGGTTGTGTTATCCACGGGCTGCATCTTACACTCCTTCTTTGACCATCTTGGTTCTGAAGCCTTCTTCTCTGACATCCTTCTTAGAACCCATCACCTCGGCATCTACGGTGCATCTCACTCCAGCTCCGAGTTTGTCCCTTTGGTCTTTGGTTCCCGCTGAACCGGTCCTTCCTCAATCTGGGGATTGGGGGACAGGCATGTCAGCCTGTGGTACAGAGCCACCTCCCTCCTTGGTTCCATACACTGCTCTGATAGCTGCGTCCATGCCGATCCTGCTTGAGGCTCCATCCGTGGGGGCAGGTTTGTCGGAGCGGGGTGTGATCCCGGTCCCGAGGTTGTCTTTCTCGGTTCTCGGCTCCCATCCTTCTTCAGGCGGGCCTGTCTTCCATGCAATAGAGAGGGCTCTTGCTTCTGGCACTCCTTAGATGTTGGAACCCCAGTTTTCACCTCTTGAGCCACAGCTGTCACAGACCACCCCACCAGGATACTGGGCAGAGAAGCCACAGGACACCCCTGTTCAGGGTCCCCGATGTTCCGAGTCCTACTCAGACACTCCCACTGAGGAGCCCCCCCTCGAAAGAAGACATGCAAGAGGAAGCACATGGACTCGCCCGAGGAGTCCTTAACAGAAGACACAAATTACGATGATGGTGAAGGGTCCCCACTGTCACCTCCCGATGATGATTCAGAGACATCATCGAAATATTGAAGCAGAGAGGTGACTGGAAGCCCTCCAACCCTTTGTCTGAGGAGTCCACGTTCCTGCAGGCTTTTCGCCCCTGGCCTTCTACTTCTTGAGTGACCCCACCTGACTATGAGCTCATCCAGCTCATTGTGCAACGCATGTGTAAGAACCCTGATTCCATTGAGGCGATCCGTCAGAGACCAGACAAAGATCTTTCCCCTCCTGAGGAGAACCTGCATTGGTCCAAAGGGTTACCAGTTGATGCTATGGTGGTGGCGGCGGCGGCGGCCACAAAAAAGGACTTGGCTGAGGAAAGTCCCACCGTCCACCTGCCCAGCAGGGAGTCCAGGGTGGTGGACAGACTTGGGAAGCGTGTTTTTGCATTAGGGACCTTTGCTATACGGTCCCTGAATTATTTGGCACATTTTACAAGGCTCCAGTGGGACTTGATTTCCAAACTCTCTGGGATATTCGCAGGACAGTTGTCTGATGAGGTCAAGGACAAAGTGGCCTCACAGCTTGCAGCCCTGGAATCAATACCCAACTCATCCATGAGGTTGCTGTCACATGCGACTGAAAGGGCGGCTAGAGCAGCGGGTTCAGGCATTATGAGGTGTCATGCGTAGATGCCCATTTGTGACCTCGTGGATCCCTTCAAGTCTTTTCTGAATGCTCCCATTGAAGCTTCATCCCTTTTTGACTCCAAAGTGAAGGACATGCTAGCCAGGTGTGAGCAAGATGGAAAGACCCGGTCTGCCATAGGCCTACAGTTTTCCAACACTCAACGTACCTTTTCCAGGAATCAGAGGAGTGGAAAAATGTGACATAAGAAATCTTAGGGTCCTTTCCGTGCCACACATGGTGGTGATACACCCAGGGGCAGAGGGGGTAACAATTCTGGAAGATGCCTCTATCGAGGCAGAGGGGGTCCTCGTAACCAAGGCTCCAGGGATTCCTTTTCTGGACAGCCTTATCAGCACTCCTGAGGAGCAGCCTGATTGCTTACCTCTGGAAGCAATCGGGGATTGTTTCACTCTGCACCAAGCTGCCTGGCACTCTATCATCATCATCGATCACTGGGTGCAGAGTATCATCACCAGAGGTTAAACCATTCCCCTTTCTTGTCAGCCAAATTTTCCAAGAAAACTTCCCAAAGTTCCACCCAGTCAAAGGGAAGAAGCAGCTTCAGAGATTATAAAGCTTTCTCAAAAAAGAGTCATCCAACCAGTCCCACCAGACCAACTCGGATCTGAATTTTACTCTAGATTCTTTTTGGTGTCAAAAAAGACAGGGGACTGAAGACCCATTTTGGATCTCAGCAGCTTAAACAAGTCTGTCACCCAAACCAAATTCTGGATGGTCACGGTTCAGTCCATTCTTTCCCTTTTAAGAGAAGGTGATTGGATGTGCTGTATAGATCTCCTCTATGCGTATTACCACATCAAGATAGACAAACACTCCCGGAGTATGCTTCGCTTCTGGCTAGGAGCCAGTCATTACAAATTTCATGCCCTGCCGTTTGGTCTCTCTACAGCCCCCAGAGTGTTCACGAAATGCATGGTAGTGGTCACAGCTCACTGGAGACTACAAGGATTCTGGGTGTTTCCATATCTAGACGACTGGATCCTCACCGCCCCCACTGAGCATCTTCTGGTAACAGCACTACATTTTACTCTCTCTCTCTCTCTCTCTGGCAAAATTGTTGGGAATAGTGATACATTGGGAGAAATCAAACTTTACTCCTACACAACAAATAGAGTTCATTGGAGCAGTGTTCAATACTCAGTCCTGTCTAGTATCACTTCCATTTCGCAGACTCCACCGATTGAGACTTCACCTTCAAGTGATACTCTCTCAAATAAAAGTCTCAGCAAGAGAAGTTCTTCAGGCCCTAGGCTCTATGGCAGCTTCATTCCCAATAGTGCCTCTAGCAAAGCTACATATGCAGACCCTGCAATGGCTCCTTCTTTGTCAGTGGTTCCAAGCTATCACCCCCTTGGTTACCAGATTCGTATAACCAACTCCTGCTAACAAGACCTCTTTTGGTGGATGAGGACTGATGTAGAACTTTGGAGTCTCCCATTTCAATCCCCTCAGCCCACAGCCATTGTGACCATGGATGCTTCCATGATCGGGTGGGGGCGGGGGGGGGGGTCATTTCCAGGGAAAGACTGTCCAGTGCACATGGTCCACCTGCATATCAGTGAATTGAGAGCAATGCTGTTAGCGTTGCAGGCCTTTCATTCAGCTCTCCCTTCCGGGACAATTGCAATTCAGTCAGACAATGTGTCAGTTGTCTGGTATATCAACAAGCAAGGAGAAACCAAATCCTACCCCCAATGTTGAGAAGCAATGAGAATTTGGCAGTGGGCGATAGCTTCTGACTGCTTTCTGATAGCAACCCATATCCCAGGGAACTCCATCGTGATTGCGGACAAGCTGAGCAGATGCGTCCTCATGACTCACGGGTGGTCTCTCAACCCAGAAGTGGCGACAGAAATCTTCAGCTACTGGGGCCAGCCTTGCTGTGATCTTTTCACCTCCTCATTGAACAACAAGTGGAGCAGCTATTTTGCCCTACTTCCCCCAGAGGTGGAGTCATTGAGGGATGTTCTAATCCATGACGTAAATATTGTGGGAAGAAATAGCCAGGAAATTGTTATGGTTAGGCTTGTATAGGCCCTAGGGCCAATAGCCTAGTACCAACCCATGAACAACTGGCCCACGGGACTTCTTTATTCTGATCTTCCCATCTCCCTGATTCCACAATTTCTAAAAAAAAGCTCTTAAGTTGAGATACAAGGCAATCCTCATAGCCCCATTCTGGCTTCGCCAAGTTTTGGTTCCCCTTCCTTTGGCCTCACCTGGTACACCTGCCGTGGATTCTGGACCCTCTACCAGATCTGATCACTCACCCCCAAGAGTTGAGTCACCCAAATCTGTCCTGTCTCAAGCAGACAGCTTGGTTTCTCCACTTTCACTAGTCGCCAGGCAAGCCAATCTCTCCTTGCCTGTTCGAGACATCATTCTGGCCACTCATAAACCATCCACCAGGAGACTATATCAGGATAAATGGAAAAAGTCCTCCATCTGGTCGAAGTATAACATGCTAGACCCATATTCGGCTCCAGTAACTGCAGTGCTTCAATACTTGGCTACGTTTTTTGATAATGGAGCCTCTGACTCTACAGTGCGAGTGCATCTAGTGGCAATTTCTACAATGGTATAGATGGTATCCCTCTTATCTCTTTACGCCTTTGCAAAGCCTTCCTCAAGGGGACCTCTCATATCAGGCCTCCTGTTAGACAGCCCATGGAACCTTACTCTAGTCCTTCAATCTTTGACTCAAAAACCTTTTGAACCTGTGGTGAAGTGTGACCTAAAGTTTTTGTCTTGGAAATCCTTGTTCTTGGTAGCCATCACATCTTCCAGAAGAGTCTTGGAGCTGCAGGCATTGTGTACCAAGAGGCCTTATTTGGTATTTCATAAAGACAGAGTATCACTTCGGATGAATCCATCCTTCCTTCCCAAAGTTGTTTCTGAATTCTCCATTAACCAGACCATTGATTTACCAGTGTTTTTTCCTATGTTTGGCAATAGACAAGAGTACTGCCTTCACTCTCTAGTTGTACATAGCCAGCTGAGATTTTACCTAGACAGGACCAAACCTATTCATAAATAAGAACAGCGTTTCATCTCTTTTTCTGGACCCAAAGTAGGAGAGGCTATTACCAAGGTTACATTATCAAAATGGTTAAGGGACTGCATACATTTCATCTATTCCCTCAGTAATGAACCTATGCCAAAAGTTAAAGCTCACTCCACTACATCTATGGCAACATCTGTAGCTTTCCATTCCAGGGCTTCCAAGGATGACATCTGCACAGCAGCTACTTGGGCTAAGCCTCATACCTTTATCAATCATTACAAATTGGACGTGGTCTCCAGAGGGAGAGCTGCCTTTGGCTCAATGGTACTCAGGAATGTTCTTCCGTAAGGGCCACCCATGGACCTCAAGGTAGCTTGGGATTCTGTCCCATCAGTGATGAATGGAAAGATTAACAACATCAGATAAAGAAGTTATGTCTTACCATAATGTTCCATCTGTGTTGTTCATCTTCTTTCCTTCATCACTTCCCAGCCTCCTTCCCCCTCCAAAGGCTCCTGGGGAATGCTTTGGGTCGTGCCCCTAGGGCATTTGCGCAGAAGTGGCCTCTGCTTTACTTCTCTTTCTCTCGCAAACTCGATCTGAGGTAACAGGGAGACGGGCATTCTGGGTAGAGACTTAGCTCTAGAGTTTTTTGGCTGGCGCAAGCTTGGTAAAAAGACTGACGCAGTGCCAAGGGCTCTGAACCGAACCTATCAGTGATGAAGGAAAGAAGATGAACAACACAGATGGAACATTATGGTAAGACATGTCTTCTTTTTTCTTGTGAAGGTAAGAAGGGGGACAACCTTTGTCAAAATAGCTATTTCCAAATGGTCGTGTCAGTCATTTTGGTGTACTCACCACAACAAAACTATTCTAGGCAGTCAAGGCCCATTCTTCCAGGACCATGGCTTCTTCCATGGCTTTTGAAAAGGGTTTGATTCTAGAAGTATTCTAGAAGCAACAACTTTGTCCTGTATATGTATGTTTAAAAGGAATTACAAGCTTGGTTCCTTCTCTAGCTCAGGATCAGGCTTTGCTAAAACCATTTTCCAGTGGCTCCTGGACCATTCTCCTTCCACCTTCCCATATATAGTAAACTAGAGTAATCTACCCATATAGTTAAGGCTACTGCAGCAGTCATCAGTATGATGAAAATAGTACAGCTGCGTAAGGAAACTTGCTGTAACAGTAAATGTTAGAATGATTACTGTTGCAGTAGCTGCCCTCTCTCTCCATCCTGCTTGTATTTTGATGTGTTGTTTATGCCTGGGTGTGGATATCCATTTTTCCTGTTCCTAGCATTGTCCTCTCATGGCTCAGCCTCCCTCTCTCTGTTGTTATGAATGTTGTGAAAGGTTTGGTACCCAAACTTTTCTTTTTAGTCAGCTCTGCTCGAGCAGTGTGACTGATTGTATGTGTGGAGATGCCCTGAAGCTTTGGAAGCTAGCCAGCTGTTTAATCTTTTTTGCTATTCTGTCTTTTTCAGGATATAACCTATATTGCTAAAGGTTACTACAGCAGTGATCATTCAAACATCTACTGTTATGTGTAACAAAGCTGTACTTTCTGCTTGTATTGAATTTGCGACTTGGGTCATTTTTCGTTGGTACTAGACTATAGCACACAAGGTCATGAAAAAAGAATACTGAATTTAATCCATAAAATGTCATCTCCTAACATTAAAGACCACTAATCAAACTAAACCACACCAAGCAAGCAACTAAGCTTCAGCTTCTCAGTCTTATTTTTTTTTTTTGTTATATTACATAAATACAAAAGACCACTTGTCGGGTATCTTGCCCAACCATTTCTTAAAGACAGAGATGATCTCTTTGTACCTGCCTGGAATCGTAGGATCTCTGCAATCCAGTGCAGCTGTCAGCCATGTTTTTAACTTCAGTTACTTTTCATAATTCATACAGCACAGTAAAGGAAGCAAAAGTCATGTTATTCTCTTCTAGTCAAGTTAAGTAGGATTGTTTTCTTTTTCCTAATACAGTCTTGTACACTGATGGCTTATTGGGTGGTACTCCAAAGAGCTCTCCTATATCTTTTCTTGGTGCTCAGTACTCATTGCAGCTTTCTTTAGTGAGGGATGGGACTGTTCACATAATGCTGAAAACTGCTAGAGTTCTTCTTTCCACAAATGGTAGTAAGAACCAATTAAAATTAACAGTGGCTGTACAAAAGGAGATTCTTTTTCTGTAGAAGGATACCTCTGTGTATACATTGTAAAGACTTCTGATGAGCTGTTATTTTTTTTTAAATAATGTAATTGTAAAACTGCAAGAGCCACACATATAATCACCTTACTGCACTATCCCCTGACACTTGCATATGTTACAAGCAAATCTGGAGAGCCTTCTCTATCAGAAGAGTGCTAAAAATGGTAATGAGGCTCACTATAGTTTAAGTCCGTGCTACAATGCAGTGGCTAGATGTTGATGTAGAGTGGAATAACCCAGTGTGCCATACCCTCCACTGAATGGATTCAGCACTGTATAAACAAATGTGCGTCTTTTAAAATTTAAATCCACCACTTCATAAAGTTTTCCCAAGTGTGTTTTTTTTAAATCATTCTTCCATCATTGCTGGTTAGATTTTTCTAATTATACAAAGACCAAAATGGGTAGATCAAGCGGAACTGTTCTGCCGGTTCTTACTAAAAAAACAGCTTGTGACTTGTACCAGAAAGCAATGTCTTTTTATTTATTTATTGTCTGAAAAATATATTATTCATTCTGAAGAAAGTGTTTGTCTGCTATAGGAATGTCCCTGCTAGGCAACACATACTTCCTTTTTTAATACCTTTATTAAGTTATCACTTAAGACTGGCAAACGTACATTAACAGAAAAGAAAACAAACTGTATTAAAATATTTCTGTTTACATATATTACACTTTGCTTATCCTTTCTTTCTTTGAAGCTATAATTAATCCAAACCTTGCATAAATTGCTGAATTCCTGCCTTCCCTTAAACCTCAATCCTCGTTAAAAGTATTCTGCATGCATTGTTCCATAATTTTCCATTTATTTCTCTATAATTTGCTCCTTCCCTTTTCTAGAAATCCCTCTTCCAGTTCATTTATCTCTTGTATAATATTTAGTATTTATTTATTTATCTTACATTTGTTGACTGGGCTAGTCTAGTTGGATATATGTCCATTTTCAGTAGAGGCCCTGGGAGAAAAGCTCCACAACAGCTGTATACAACTAATATGCATGAGTAAATATAAACATAAGGGGGATACTAATCAACAATTGGTTATACATAGTAACAAAAAAACCCTTCAAGTTAGGCTTATTTACATTACATGACAAAAAAGGAACAGCAGTAAAGACAGGAGTTATGACTTGGTATATACAGTAATAGGTACAAGACGAAAATAGACACTTTTGACAATAGAGTTTAAAGCAGAAACTTAGTAAACTAGAGAGGTTAGTTGTGACAAAAAGAGTTTCAGCCAGGATTGGTGCATGGACATAGCCATTGTGAATTAAGGAAGGTTTTTAGTTGCTTTTTGAACAGTGGAGTAGATGAAAGGGATATAAGATTACTTGGAAGCTTATTCCAAAAGATTCCAATGGTGTTAGTAAATAGAGAATCACCTGATTTGTTTTGGATTTTTGGGTTGCAGCTAGTAACTTATTAGTACTTCAAATACAGTGGTTTTGACTTTGATTTCCATTTTCTAGTAATTGCTTTTGTGGTAGTCAGCAGAATTTAACTTAATAAGACCTTCCTACACCTTGGCAGTTCAGATAATTTTCACGGCTCAAAAGTATCATTTCCTTTGTTACAGACATTTGCTTACACAGTATTTCTAACAGAGTACACTGTAGGGAACTTTTTAAATCTGCCAACGCATTACAGTCTCAAAACATGTGTTCATAGGTAGGTACTAGGCTATCTGCCCTAGGGCCTATACAAGCCTAGCCAAAAAGGTACCCTGGCTTTCGCCACACAAGAAAATTATTTTCCTGTGCCCCTTGTCGAGCAGAGCCACAGAGGTGATCCTTGGGGTGAATTTCCTATTTCCCATCCAATCATCAAGATTTTTTTTGAAGAGTGCTAATGAGGAGCTTTGTTTGATATAGATAGTTTGTTCCAGAGTATGAGAAGTCTCTTGGACAGGAATCTAGCCCACCAGCATGTTCTGTTTATTGTGGTGACAAGGTTTTGGTCCCTAGAACATGTAGCTTGGAGGGATTGGGATCTCTTTAAGTGGAGCATGTCCAACAGCTCTGGATTTGACATAGCTTTGTATGTTAGGCAGAGATCACCTCTGAGTAGGCGATATGCGACAATAAAGCTGGAGTTTTTTGAGACTGTCTGCGTAGGGCATTTGTTTGAGGCCAGTAATCCTCTTTGTGAGGTATTTCTGCAGCCTTTCCAGCTGTTGTAGATGTCTTGTGAGGTACATACCAAAAGGGACGTTGTACTCTATAATAGGTCTAATGAGTGACGAATAGAGGGGAACAGTGACCTCTTTTTTCCTCGATGAGAAACCTTTCATGATGAGGTGTGCCACATAGGAAGATTTCCAGACTACTGTGGCAATGTGATTATCAAAGGAGAGACCACTGTCCACCTGTGTCCCAAGGTCTCTTATCACACTTTCAGTGTTAAGTACTACCACCTATGTGGTAGCTCATGGGTACAGAGTTTTTACCAAAGGGGATGACAATGCATTTTTTGGCATTGAGCTTGAGGCCATAGCTTTGACACCAGACATCTGTCTCAGTGAGGCCCTTTTGTAGGATGTCCACATCATTAGGAGTTTCAGTTATGGCTCCTAGTTTGCAGTCATCTGTAAACTTTGTTAGCCAAAAACCTTCTGTGTTAGCCTGTACTTCAGAAAAGTAGATACCAAACAGAAGAGGACCCAGGACTGAACCTTGTGGTACTCCAGTTGTCACTGGTCTGAAGATGGATTTGGAGTCTGCTACTTTCACAGTGTGGGTTCTGTCAGTGAGCCAGTTGGCAACCCATCTTGTGACATAGGAATTTATACCGAGTTTAGTGAGTTTATCTATAATTCCGGAGTGGGGGATGGTGTTATAAGCCTTGGTGAGATCTAGATAGGCTGTGTGAACCACCTTACCCTCATCTGCGGCTTTGGTGACTGCTTCAAAGAAGTCTGTCAGGTTTAGGAGACATGATCTGCCTTTTACAAACCCGAACTGGGTGGGGTCCAGAGTTTGGAGATTGCCATTGTCTTTGTTTATAAGTTCCATGATGATATGTTCCATGGCCTTGCAGACCAGGCTCGTTAGGCTAATGGGGCGGTAGATGTTCTTCGAGTTTCATTGTTGCAGTCATCACACTTGGGTTATCTGCCTGCAGTTAGCCCTGAGTCGGCCTGAATACCAGAGACTTAGTATTTCTGTGTCGGTTGCTTTCGCTCCAGGACTGATGTCAGTCCTTCAAGGGTATAAAAACAGGCAGCTGACTCTATTACATCAGCCTTTCTTGCCGAGGAGAACGAGGCGGAAGTAGTTCACACGAGTGCCAATCGGCTGCTACCTGAGTTTCATTTATGAATTGAATCATCCTGAAGTCTTCTAAAGCTAAGTACCCCCCATTGGGGATCCTTTTTTCTTGCTCTAACCAATGTCAAAAAAAGTTAAGAATTGTCTTACCTGTGGAAAGCAAATACCACACTGTGATTTCCATTCTTACGGCATCACTTGTTTAGGCCCAGACCACGACATACCTCGTTGTCAGTTTTGTGCCTTGTTCAATGCCCGAACTATTTGTCATCGGGCCCTTATTGTCGCTAAATACTTTCGTTCTCTATCTCTGTATTCCAAAATGGCTTCTGTAAGCCATCCGACTACTGATCTTCTGAAAAAATGTGGGGATAAAGACAGAGACAGACCGTACAGGTCCAAAACTGCCGACAACGCTTCTGGTAAGCTAGTCGCCAGTTCGTCGGTACTCAGTGAGGTGCTTTCACAGCCCCTGATGCCCACCTCAGTGGATTCGCAGGTCTCTACTGAGACCCATTCGAAGTCCGGTATGCCACGAGACTCTTCTTCGACTACGGAACCTGCTGATATCTCGGGTTCATATTACGTGATCGATGTTTTGAAACTTCGAACATAATATCGAACTTGTCTGTTCGAAGTTTCAAAACAGTAAACTAACTGTTGCAAGCAGGGGGGCAAGCCCCCTGCGCCCCCCCACACTCCCCCCGCTCTTTAAATATACCAACTCCAACATCGCACTACAGTGCAGTGAAGGGAAATATTCCCTTTCCGTACTATAGTGCGGTCTTGGAGTTGGTATATTTAAAGAGTGGGGGGGGGGTGCAAGGGTTTATTTTACTTTTAAGTTTTTTTTGTTTTTTTTTTTGTAATGTGTTCGAACTTCTGCAAGTTTGACTATATGGTTTAGACTATATAGGGTTCAAACTTGTTGAAGTTTGATCATGTAATAGGAACCCAAATATCTCTACCTTGGATGGGTCCAGAGCCGCTGAGCAGGCACTGGCTTCTGAGGAAGTTCTTCGCTCTACCGATATTTGACGCAAAAAGACAACTTCTTTCACATCTTCAGTTCTATCAAAAACTACCAAGTTTCTAAGGCCAAGAGTACGAGCTATGCCTAAAAAAACGACTACCCAAACTCAAGCACCTGCTTCCTTGCCACAACATCAAATGCTTAAAATGGCAAAAGACCTTATTATGCTGACTAGGGGAAGCCATCCTTCCCCTGCTAAGAGAAAAAGAGACCTGTCCCCAGCAGCTTTAACAGACCAAGAGTCCGACGACTCTGAGGTGTCTGATTATGAGGACGTGTCTTTATCTGCTTACGAGGATTCGTATGCAGAGAAATCCATTCCCTCTGCTTCTCCTCCAGAGGATTTTTCTTTTGGTGAAACCTTACATACTTTGAGAGCATTTCCACTGGGAATGCCAAGACTATCCTCAGTCCAAAAAGAGACTCAGAGAATTTCTAGATTTGCCACAACATAGGCCTTTAGCAATACTCCCAGTCCTGGATGTTGTGGATGATGTCTTTATGGAATCCAGTAACTCCCTGATACTTTACCCCCCTGCTCTTAGGAAAGCAGACAGGTACTACGGAGTTCCAGACTATTACAAATTCCTTTTCAAAAATCCGACTGCTGTCCCAGAGGTCATCTCCCAGGGGCCTAAAGGTATCAAAGCAACTGCAGCTAAGAATCCCACCCCTTTGGACAGGGATTCCAAAGCTTTAGACAGATTGGGTAAGAAAGTATACACCTCTGCAACTTTTGTCATTAGGGCTTTGAATTGCCAGTTTCACATGCTGAAGTACCAACAACATATTATGGAACTTATTAAGCAAAAATTAGCTATTTTTACAGACTGTGCAGAAAATAAAGAATTACAAGAGCTTATGCATTTTGCAAGCCAAGTCTGCAAGCATAGTTTGCAATGTGGCTTTGACAACCTAGAAGCATCTTGCAGGACAGCTGTCACTGGTGCTGTACTGAGAAGGCATGCTTGGCTTAAGGAGCAGACCTTGCCAGACCATGTCAAATCAAAATTACTAGACGGTCCTTTGAACAAGGACAGTCTGTTTGGCACCAAAGCAGAAGAGATTCTTAAAAAGATGGAAGAAAAAGCTAAATCTATGCAGACAGTCAAAGATTTCTTGCAAGTACAGCCTCCTAGATTCAGTAGACATTGCTCCTCGAAGCATTGGTCCTTTCCATCCCCCTCAAGGCCATCTCAAACAAGACCCATGGGAAACAGACCCCCCAGGCTACAGTCTCAGGGTATGCAGAGATCTAAGCAATGGAGTACCTCCACTTCAAAAACAGGGAGTGCTAAGCCACCTCCTTATGGAAAGAATTCACAATGACTTTTCAATTCCACTCCCCACCTCTGCTCAACTGCTCGTGCCCCTAGGAGGAAAATTTGCCCATCATGCAAAAACTAGACTTCCATCACCAAAGACCGATGTGTCCTCAGCATTGTATCCCAGGGGTACAAATTTTACTTCCACTCACTGTCAACCCCAAAAGGGTTCCCAAGACCTTCCTCCAAACCAGTGGGCAGAGGCACAAAACCAAGTACAATCCCTGCTCTCCATGAGGGCAATTCAACCTGTTCCTGCAGAACAGATAGGTCAAGGGTTCTATTCCAGACTTTTCCTGGTACCCAGAAAAGAAGGCACTTGGTGTCCAGTCCTAAGTCTTTCCATTCTAAACACCTTCCTGGTGGTACCAAAATTCAAAATGCTCACCCATCAGCAGCTTCTTCCTATGCTGGCCAAAGATGCCTGGTTAGCCACCCTAGACCTAAAAGAAGCCTATCTGCAGGTCCATGTCAGGGAATCATGCAGGAAATACCTACACTTCAGGGCAGGATCTATGTGTTATCAGTTCTCTGCACTTCCCTTTGGCTTATCCACTGCTCCCAGAATATTCAGAAAATGCCTGGCTCCAGCCATTGCCTACTGCAGACAGAGGACATTTCAAATTTACCCTTACTTGAACGACTGCCTGATTCAGACAGACAGTCAGGAAATGGTGTTGCAGCACCTGACATTTGTAAAAAACCTTCTAACCTCCCTGGGGTACACTATCAATGAAAAGAAGTCAAAACTAGTCCCCAGTCAAAAGATTGTATTCCTGGGAGCAAGCTTGGACACAGCATCCCAGGTGGCATTCCTTACTCAAGAAAAACAAGCCTGACAGGCTAATTCACTCAAATGGCCACCAGAACCCAGTTATTTGCAAGGAAATTCCTGCCGGCCCTAGGGTTCATGGCCTCTTGCATCCTACTAATTCCATATGCCAGACTGCATATGAGGAAACTTCAATGGTACTTAAAAAGTATTTGGTGCCAACATTCTCAGGACCTGGAAACTGTCATTCCTATCATACCTTGTCTAAGGGCAGAGTTTCTTTGATGGGCAGCAGCATGCAACCCAACAAGGGACTTCCCTTTACTCATCCCCATGTCGCCCAGACCCTAAACACAGACACATCCGACTATCTTCCAGTGTGTAAACCTCTCAATCTATGCATTTTCCCCTCTACCCCTTTTCTCAAGAATATTGCTCAAGATAAGACAGGACAGACCAAGGGCAATCCTGATTGCCCCAGACTGGCCACACCAGCACTGGTATCCACTACTGCGCAGCCTGTCACCGGTGCCACCCTGGCACCCACCCCAGAGCCCAGCCCTCCTCACTCAGCAGGAGGGACAAATCTTGCATCTGCAACTGCAAACCCTGAATCTTGCAGCCTGGTTTATTCTTTGAATTCTCCCCCAGTGACCAGCCTAAGCAAGCAGATGTTGGATGTCTTTTTTGAAGCCAGAAGACCCAGTACAAGGAAATCCTATACTGATAAGTGGAAAAGGTATTGCTCCTGGATTCAATCTAAAGGAGAGGACACATCTCTGCCCTGCCTACCTCTAATCCTGGACTACATAGCAGATCTACTCCACAGAGGCCTATCCTTCTCCTCCATTAAGATCCATGCCTCTGCCATCTTGGCTCATTACAACTCTGAGCCACCCCTCTCATCAAACAGTTCCTGAGAGGGGCATACAACTTATGGTCACCAAGGAGAGCACCCACCCTTGCTTGGAACCTTAGCTTTGTACTGGAAAAGCTCACACTACCCCTTTTGAGCCTGCAGCCTCAGCAGAGTTAAAATTCCTCTCTTGGCAAACAGCATTGCTTCTGACCATCACTTCAGCTAAAAGAGTGCCTGAGCTACAAGCACTTATGGCTGTGGAACCCTTCATTATCTTTCATGCTGACAGGGTCTCCCTCAGGACTAATCCTTCCTTTTTGCCTAAAGTGGTGTCCAGTGTAGCTCTCAACCAATATATCCATTTCAACCTTCTTCCGTAATCCTCAAAATAAAGGAGAAAGGATCCTGCACTTCTTAGATGTGCACAGACAGCTCAGATTCTACCTGGATAGGACTAAGCCCTTTAGGAAGACTGACCAGTTATTACTCAGTTTGGCACCAGGGGCAGAGGGCAAGGCCATTTCAAAACAGGCAATTTCCAAATGGATAGCACACTGTATCCATTTCTGCTACAAACACCATGGGAGGGAAACCCAACCCCTAAGGGGGTCAGAACACATTCCATTAGGGCAACTTCTACCTCTACCTCTACAGCATTCCTCAGGGGAGTTCCTACCAGGGACATTCTGAAGGCTGCTACCTGGAGTTCTCTACACACATTCACCAAGCATTACCACCTGCCTGTATTTTCCAAATCCAGGGCAAGTTTTGCAACTGCAGTCCTGCAGGGCATACTAGCAAGCCAAAACTCTTCTTGACTGCCTCCACCCTTTCTTCAGCTTTGGGAATCAACCCAAGTGTGATAACTGCAGCAGTGAAACACGAAGAAAATAGTACAGTTGTGTACACTTACCATAAATGTAGATGTTCGAGTGTATTCACTGTTGCAGTCTTGGTTTCCCTCCCTCCATCCCCCTTCTCTCTCTCCTCTCTGTGTATATTACTCACCCCTCGCAGGGGTATTGGTGTGGTGCTGCGGTAGCGTTGTCGCCTCACAGCAAGATGTTGTCCCGTTCGATTCTCAGCTAGAGCGTCTTCTGTGTGGAGACGTGCGTGAATGGGCATACCTTCATTGAAGGTTGTGCGTCAGGGCTGGTAACTCGGCACGTAAAAATCCACTACCAAACATTAGTGGACCGAAGTTCTGCTGTGGCGACCCCTAACCGGGATAAGCCAAAAGACACAACAACAATAACTGATGGTGGTTATTTTCCCACCATAGCTTAGCTCCCTATTGGGGGGCTCCTGACATTTGGGGCAAGAAAAACTGATGTAATGGCATTGGCTGCCTATTTTTATACCTGCTGATGACCTAACATCAGTCCTGGAGTGACAGCAACTGACGCAGAAATACTAAGTCTCTGGAATTTGGGCCGACTGAGGGCTACCTGCAGGCAGATAACCCAAGTGTGATGACTGCAACAGTGAATACACTCGAACATCTACATTTTTGTTAAGTGTACACAACTGTACTTTCCCAGTGTCCATGGTGGCTCCCCCTTTATGGAGTGGGATAACTGTCACTGTGCACCATTCAGCGGGCACAAAGCCTGAGGTGAGGCTATGATTGAACATGGTGCTTAGGTGGGGTGCCAGTTCATTCTATTCATGTAGAACGCAGCCTGGGATGTTGTCAGGTCCCATGGATGCTGTGTTCTTGGCTTTGAAGAGTGTGTTTTTTACCTTTGCAGCTGTGATTACAGGAACTTTGCATTCTTCCAGTATAAAGATGGGCTCTTTAGGGGGTGAGAGGAGGGTAAAGTTAGCACTGAACCTATCTGCCAGGATGTTGGCAATATCAGTTGGTTCTGTATATTTAGTGCCATTGTGCTGTAATTCAGAGAAGATCTGAGTGTTGCCATTGAGATTCTTGACATAGCTATAGAATGCTTTGCGGTTGTCTTTAGAATCAGTGACAATTTTGTTTTCGTAACTAGCTTTGGAGGATTTTATGAGGGATCTCAGCTTCTTACTGAGGCTGACAAGGGAGTTCCTCCAATCGTGGGGTTTTACTCTTTTTTTTTTTTTTTTTTTCCAACAGTTTCTTTCTTCTGTTGTAGAGTTTGTTTATGGCAGGGGACCACCAGATTGGCTTCCTTTTTTGGAGGATAGCATCTTGGTTCTGTTAGGGATAGCATGATCCATGCACTTTTGTAAGTGCTTATAAAGTGCATTTGCGTAGGATTCAGCAGTTATACCTCTATTGTCCATCTGCATGGGTGTTGTGAAGTTTGCCACTTCTGTCTTAAGAAACATGAAGTTGGCTATGGAGAAATTTTTTACGGTGGTTTCCCTAATGGGGGATGGGGGTGGGATGTGGATGTCTAGGGTGATTAGCTTGTGCTCGGATCTGACCAAAGAGGAATTGACCTTTGGTGTGGATCACTGGTTTCCCATGTTGGTAATGACCAGGTCTAGGATATTGCTGCCCCTGGCGGGGGTGTGGATAAGTTAATCTAAGGCATTGGAATTTATGAATTCCAGAAAACATTGAGCAAAAGAGTTGGTACACAAGTAGTTTTCCCAGTTAAAGGTGGGGTAGTTGAAATCGGCCATTAGTAGAGTGTTGGGTTGTACCCTAATATTTTCCAGTGCATCAAGAAATTCGGAGTGTGAATTCTGGGGCATGGTGGGGGGGAATCTGTAGCTAGTTAAAAGTTGGATTGCGGTCTTGACCAGAGTTAGTTGCACTTGGATAATCTCGTATGCATTATGCTGAGCAACTAGCCCGGAGGTGTGAATATCCTTAATGAATACGGACACGCCTCCACCTTTAGTGTTTCGGTCCAGGTTAGGTGGCCGAAAGGTGTGGTATGAATTATAACCTGGTAATGCAGGTGTGCTCTCTGGAGCCTTTGATCCAGGTTCTCTGTCACTGCACAGATGTTGATGTTCTCCATTTTAAGGAGTGCCTCGAGTGAATGCATTTTGAGGTTTAGACTTCTAGCATTGAGTAGCATTAACCTCAGATTTTGCTTGGTTGTACCTGTTACGGTGGTGAATTTGTCATTTGAACCTTGCCTAAAAAAGGCACTATAGGGGTGGCAAGAGCCTTAACCAGTATCCGAAATCCCAAGGGTGACAGATGCAGGCCATCTCTGGCCAAGCATTGTGGTCTGTCAATCATGTCATCCCAGGCAGACAGATACTGGATCCCCTTAGAATGACACCAGAAGCTTAGCCAACTGTTGAAGTCCATCATTTTGTCCTCGTACTGTGGTATTACTCTGGGTGATGGCAGGATGCTACCCAGGGCTAGGGTCATACCTACCTGGTCTACAGATCGGAGAGCTCCTCCATGTCTCTTTTCATGTAGTCCAGGGAGGTACGTCTCAGGTCATTCACACCAACATGGACAATGACATAGTCATATTTGTACTTGTTGTGGCGTGACCTGAGTGCCTGCATTATCTGGTGGATCCTGGCAGCCAACAGTAGCTTTCTCCTTGTTTAGCCTGGTGAGTGGAACATCAGTGTGCCTGACTATAGAGTCACCTATGACTAGAGTGTTGGGTACGTTATTATGTCTTATGGGCTGTGGTTGAATGGCACACTGAGTTTGTGGGCTCTGTGTCATTTGGGTTGTGTTGGGGGGTGGAGGTTGATTGCGTTGCTGCTTTGGAGGTCTCTGTTGCTTGAGCAGATTTTTATTGAGAGCCTCCGTGATTGTAGGTGTATGTTTTGTGTTGCTGTGTGTGTGTGTTTTGGTGGTGTAGGTTTTGAAGGACTATGTGATGAGTGTGGTGTGGTGCAAGTGTTTACCTTCTCCTCTTGACTGTGTAGTCCAGTTTCGGGTGAAGACAGCTTTGCTTCCAGTTTGACTATATAAGTGCATCTCTCACAGGTTGTAGTGTTGGGTGGTAGGAGGAGAGGGTTGTCTGTGTACATGAGGCAATTGTTGCATTGCCCCAAGATGCCCAAATTCATCAGGTAGACAGGAGAAAACACCGGGCGCTGACCCATAGACATGCCTGGATAGGTGCTTATTTATTAAGTACTAAAAACTGTTTTCCTCTAGACAAGTGAGGAAAGTTGAGTGCTGTAGTCATTTGTAGCTTATTTAGTGCTTGCAACGAGTTCTGAACAAGTGCTGAGCTCAAAGAAACAGATTTGAGTGCTAAAGCTACATAACTGGCTAGTTCTAAGGGAAAATTTGAAGAGCAGGCTTTATGGCACCAGGAATACTTTAACTCTAGCTAAGTACCGATGCATACATTTTTTTTTTAATATAACAGTAGCAAAAGAGCAAACTGATTTAAACCAATTAACCGATAAAAAGCTAAAAACTGAGCCTCATTCCAGCAGTCTTCAATCAGACAAGTTCTAACTGCACACTCCTGCCACTAGGGTGCAGGGGAACCTTCTCCAAAAAAAGATGGTCTGAATTAGTGCTCAAGGTATACAAACAAAGCAAGATTCAGCAGGTCTGAATTTAGTCTGTGCTACAGCAAACAAGGTGTACTAATTTCAGAAAGAAACAGTTCAAATAAGCAGGCACAATAAGCCTTTAATCAGAAACTGCCAGCTCAGAAGGGCAGAATCTACCCTCTCCTCCCACAGGAGTGCAGACCACACCTTCTTAATATAAAATAACTGGCTCAAAGCCCAAGTGCTTAAACCAGAACTAATACACTTTTAGAATCACAGACACTAAGCCTTCAATCAGCAACTTTCAACTTAGAAGGATGTAAGCTAACTGTTCTGCCACAACAGTGCAGACCACAAATCTTCTTAATGTAAAACAACTGTTCTGAAGCCCAAGTGCTTCAACCAAAGGCTTAGAATAACAACTGAATAGTTTTGTTGAGTAGTACTGTTCGTCCTCATTTTATGTTTGTTATAATAAACCGGCTTTTTATCGAACGTGTGGCACTTATTGGTGGATCCTGAGCTTATTCAAAGGCTTAGAATAACAGTTGCTATTTAATCAGGTTACTAACAAGCAGTACTAAATGCAGCAGAATCAATGCAATAAAGTAGGAAGAAACACAAATACAGTAAAAGCAGATGAATAAAGTGCAATTCTTTTTATATAACAATAGAAAATGAGGAAACTGATTTAAACAAATTACCCGATTAACCAGTAAAAATGCTCAAAACTGAGCCCTGTTCCAGCAGTCTTTAATCAGACAAGTTCTAACTGCACACTCCTGCCACTAGGGTGCAGGGAAACCTTCTCCAGAAAAGATGGCATGGATTAGTGCTCAAGCTATACAAACAAAGCTAGATTCAGCATGCCTGAACCTAGTATATGCTACAGCAAACAAGGTGCACCAATTTCAGAAAGAAACAGTTCAAGTAAGTGGCACAATAATCCTTTAACCAGAAATTCCCAGCTCAGAAGGGCAGAGTCTAACCTCTCCTCCCACAAGAGTGCAGACCACAAACCTTCTTAATGTAAAATAACTGGCCTGAAGCCCAAGTGATTAAACTAAAAGGCTTAGAATAACAGTTACAATTTAATCAGGCTACTACTAAGCAGTAATAAATGCAGAGAATAAATGCAATTGAGTACATTTACGAAGAAGCAGAAGCAAAATAAAGTGCATTTTTTTTAGTAAAGTGCAAGGAGAGAGGAAGGAGGAGCAGACAAAAAATTCAAGGTTAAGAACCTAAGTGGGCTGGCTTTCTCAAATGTTCTCTCTGTATTAAATAGAGTGAACACCAGACTGGGAGGGGTGTCCCAGATCAAATTTACAGTAGGCAGGCAACTGCAAAGCCACCAACTATAACACTACTACAAGAATAGGGTGGGAGGGAGGAGAAAAAACAGTCATCTCTTTCTTCTCCATCACAGCTCCAACATTTGCTGTCTACCTGGGGAAAGATTCTTTGACGTCTGCTTGGGGTATAAAAATACATGTGCAAACAATTCCAAGCAAAGATCCTTAACCTTCTGGACTTTATTGCATACTTGGGAGCCATATAAATGTCCTCACATTTAATTTCCAGTCTGTCTTCCAAATCTTTTCTAACTTCCTCTGATTTGATTTTTATAGTTATCATGCACTATTTTATATGTCCTACTAATTATCCTTTTTTAATAGATGCTAATGCTCTAGATTCATCTAAAAACCCCACCAAAGCAAGTTTTTTTTGCTTAAGATTCCCATATCCCTTTCCCTTTCTCTTTGCCTGTACTCTAGTATCAACCCCTGGTAGGGAAAGACCGTCTGTAGTCTGCATTCCAGATGTCCTCTTGGCCTCATCCTAAACTATTAGCTTTCCCCCTCTATAGCTATTTGCACCCACTACCTTAGTTCATGTTTCAGTTTTCTCTACTAAATTCCATCCTTCTCTTGCCCATTTTCTGTACCCCCTACTTGCAGTAATCCCTATTGGCTAAATTTCTTTTCTCTGTTCTCATGTTGGCTTTTTGGAAAACAATGGCATTTGTCTGGTGAGCCTTGTAATAATCCCCTTTCTGTACACTGGTTCCAAGTTTCCTCTCGACAAACTGCACTCCATCTTGGTTCCTGTTGCACTTCAGGCCTTCCTGCTCTGCCATCCCAGCCGCCATCTGTCTGACAACCATGAATGTGCCTCTTTATTGAATACTGTACTTTTAAATTCTAAGCACTGACTTGATGTACAGGTTATTACTTTGTGGTGGTGGTGGGGCTTCTTCTCCAGGTCCTGGTTGAAAATGGACATTTATTAGTAGTGTTAGCTCTGTTAAGAAAGTATAAATAGAGAATATAAAAAAATAATGTAAATAAATTAATGGATGTGTTGCAAGGTAAGAATGTGTTAATGTTATTGTCCGTGCTGTATGATAGTAATGCATAAAAGAGTGACTTTTCATATGCTGTTCTTTGTTACCATGTGTTATTTTGAAACCTGCCATATAAGACTGTAAGCATTTCACTTTATAACTTGTACTAGAGATAAAGAACATTTGAAATATAAACACAAAGTGATGAAGCAGTGAGATATGCCAGGGAGTTGAGCTATTGTAACAAGCACCTTTGATAATTTAGACTTAAAGACTGCAGTGCATTTCAAAGGACTTCAGCAACTCAGAATAACAAGTATTTTTCCACTTTGTACCACCATATAGTGTGTTTGAAATTTAAGTGACATGTGTACTATTCCAGATGGATTAATTTCGCATTGGCTGTTGGGGTTGAGTAGTGGCCTAGCCAGAAGCTGCCTTTGACCTCCAACCAGGAAGCTGTATTCCTTTTATCTGTTTCATAATGTAGCATTAATGTACAGCAAACAGAGGTTATACTGGCATTTATGTAGACTTGTATGTTCTGAAGTCTTTGTGGCCATGCTTGCAGCTGGAATAAATAAACTCAGCATTATCCAACCTTTATCTGGCATTATTTTTGTAATGTGGAGAAAAAAGTTCCGAAGAATTGCAGTTCATTTAAATTTTATTGTCATTAATAATGCTTCATTAGTAATTTTGTGTGTTTACAACATTTATTAACTCAGTAATTAGTTAGCTGGTCCCAAGACCCATTTCAGTTACTACCCAGGTTAATGGTAAGTGAAAAGTGTGCAATTAAACACAAAGTTGTAACAGTAACAATTTAAGATATTTAACAAAAACAAAATAAACACAAAGTTAAAGTTTAAGCATTCTGACCAATATAAGACTTCAGAGTCCTATATGAAAATATAACCGAGTAGTGACTAGGGTATTAGCATGCACCTGAATTCTTTAATTATCAGTGTCCTATCCATTTGAATCGCATATTCAAGCAGTGTATAGTATAGTTGTCTGCAAGAGAGTTTTCTGAGCTAGTAAATTTTATAAGGCAATAGTTATATGTTTTGTGTAAATTATGAAAGAATATGAAATCAAGAAAGGGTTAAAGGATATTAAAACAGTGATTTATGTAGAAGGGCAGCAAAAGAGGTTTTTATCAGATATTACTACTGAAACAACTGTATTGCACTTGGTTGAGAAATTGTCTGAGCGCACTTCTGAAAGGACAGAGTTGTTATATTTCTAACATTTGGTGGTATTCTGCACCAGATGATAGAAACTAGTCTATAAAACAATCTTAAAGTGGCACCGATAGATGTGTGAGCCTGTTAAATGTGATAAATCCCGAGTCTTCTGGTCTAAGCGAGTACCACTGTGCACTTATTGTGAGTTTGCTGGCAAGAGATGAACAGGTATTGTGTACGAGTTTAAAGAATATTGAGAAAACAAATGTAGCTCTTTCAGAATTGGCAGCAAATTAATGAAGTTAATGAGGTCAGAGTGATGAGTGTGGAGGCCAGCTGGATGAATAAAGTGGCAGATTTTATTGAATGTTTTTTGAAGCATTGCACTACTTTGAGGGGCTGCTTTGTGTAATTATCGAAATGGTATATTCACATTTAAGAAAAATAATTCTCAACATGTGAGCTTCTGATGTTTCTCACTGTACAGAGAATTTTGTTGTTGGTTTTGCATTTTTTGTCTCTCTCACTGGGGATTCATTAGTGTTTCCTTAATAATAGCATGTTAGTACTAGGTTTACAGGAGTCAAGACTGAGAAGGCTAGAAATTTTGAATATGACTTTTAAACCTGTAAGCATTTTATTAAGAGTTAATTCTACATGGTTGTAAAATGATGGTACACAGGGTTAAGCTGGACTCCGAGATATTTGTGTGAGTGTCTTCTTCTTCTTCTTTTGGCTGCTCCTGTCAGGGGTCGCCACAGCAGATCAACTGTTTCCATTTCTTCCTGTCCTCTGCATCTTGCTCTGTCACACCAACCACCTGCATGTCCTCTCTCACCACATTCATAAACCTTATCTTAGGCCTTCCTCTTTTCCTGTTATCTGGCAGCTTCATCCTTAGCATCTTTTTCCCAATATACTCTGCATCCTTCCTCAGCACATGTCCAAACCAACATAATCTTGACTCTCTGGCTTTGTCTCCAAACCTTCCAACCTTGCTGACCCTCTGATATACTTATTCCTAATACTGTCCATCCTCGTCACATCCAGTGCAAATCTTCACATCTTCAACTCTGCCACGTCAAGCTCTGACTCCTGCCTTTTTGTCAATGCTACTGTCTCCAATCCATATAACAGAGCTGGTCTCACTACCCTCTTGTAGACCTTCCCTTTCACTCTTACTGGTACTCGTCTGTCACAAATCACTCCTGACACTCTTCTCCACCCACTCCATCCTGCCTGTACTCTCTTCTTCACCTCTCTTCCACACTCACCATTATTTAGGAGCAGTATTATATTCCCAAAGGTCAGGTATTTGTAGGAGGAATGAGGTGTGAGGAGCCATCGAGCAGTGCCAAAAGCATAGCATTCATTATCATAGTGTCATCACTGTTTATAATAGTTGTTCAGGATAATTGCTTTATTATGCCAAATAGAGAACATGGAAGGGCTAGGCTTTTGGCAGTGTTTAAATGTGAACATTGGCTCCAGTTGATAGTCACTGTTGGTGACACCCTGACCTCGTGTAAAAATGGGTTATGGATGGATGGAATAATATGAGCCCAAAAACATCAAGTAAAATGTTACTTATTCTACCGTGCCTTGGGATGATGGAGAGTGGCACAGCATTCATTAAAGGGGTTGTGGAATTCTACTGTTCCGGAATTAGACATCTAAGCAATAATTTAATTTCCAGAAAGGCTGACTATTACTCAGTGAAGAGGAAAACAATTTTTAAACTGCTGCTGTTTTAATTTGGACTGAATATTACATCCTAGCAGAGAAGCACCTGAAACCATTTTGCTTATATTATCTGCAACGTTAGTTACAGAAGCAAGATCAGGGTCGGCAACCAGAAAATTGTGGAAATAATGAAGTAGCTCAGTTTAAATCTGTGTGCATACTGATTTACTAAAGTAAGAGCTATTTTGCAAGTCTATAGTCTGATACAAAGTTGTAGTAAACTTGGGATTCAGAACAGAAGAGAAGCATGTGCGTTTCTGAGACTTAAGATTATTTGTTTTATGTACTTTTCTCGTTTTGTAAGGAAAATGTATGGTGGCTGTTTTCTGAAGCATATCTGATCAGTCAGATCTTGTGTTTTTACAAGTTATTTAAAATTGTTCTCATTCATAATTGCACATGGGCTGAGGTCTTAGTTTAAATTATAAGTTTCTCATGCAGAATTGCTTTTGGGTGACTATGTAGAAATGTTAATGTATTTTAAAATGTTTTAATGTATGAACACACAAAATTATTTTAAGCCAGTCTTGAATGTGCATGTTAATGGAATAATCATGCATTATGTATTTTACCACAGATCATGGCCATCCCAAACAGTACTTAAATTTGAGCATTAGCTGCTACTGGGAAAAAAGCAGTTCTTCATAAGCAGTGGCCACAGTGTGTCAAGGGTTAAGGTATCTGCCTTGCAGCTCCAAGATTTGTGATTCAATCATTGTGGACTTGGCATGTTTTCCATGGTGTAATTGAGTTTTCTCTGGATACTGCAGTTTCCTCTCATCTCCCAAAAACTTGCAAATCAATTGGTTATTCTAAACCATACATATAAATATAAATATAATGTACTACTGCCTTCGTGGCCTAGGTCACTTCTAAAAGGGTCCACATGACTAACTTACTCACCCAGTTAACATGCATTGCTCCATTTTCTCTTATTATCATTGAATGTTACTGCAGATACATTAATGCCCATAATTCTACTAAGCTTCATGTTGTAGTCCTGACTTTATTAACCTTATTCTCTAAATACTGTTGTGTTTTGAGCTGGGAACTTTGATGGGTGCTTTGTGGTCCTCAATGAAAAGTAGCGCTTGTGCCTTTTTGACTTGCTTAGTAATGAGTGAATGAAGGTAAACAGTCAGAAATGTACGACAATGGTTATGCTGCAAGAATTTGACGGTGGTTTTGTTGTTTAAATGTTGGCACACTAACTTGCATCAGGGCAACTGACTCAACAAACCAGAGGCTCCAGAAGTGTATTAGGCAACACAGTTTTCCTTTTAATCAGTTCTTATTCATAATAGTTCATTTAAGGTGAATAAGTTGCAGTGCTGTCTTAAATATGTGAAACATGTACCTCAGAAAACAGCAAGCTTCCCCTCGTAGTCTCTTTTGTTCGACCGTTTTTTACCAGTATAGTGCATTTGCCAGGTGTTTATCAATACTGACTCTTTTAATTTAGTAATGACGCTACACGTTAAATTTCTTGGTCTATGTTTAAAGACACCTTATTTAATTTTTCATTTGCTCCTTTAATGTTAATTGTTGCATTGTAAAAAAAAAAAAAAAAAAAAAATCTTGATTCTCAAAAAAATGGAATATGGCTGACTCTAACTTTCTCTAAACTGTTTGGTAATACACACAAATTACAGATTGCTGCAGACAAAACCTGTAGGCTGTGGCCATCACTGTTAGTTGCCTCCTACCTTAATCTGGCTTCAATAACATAGATCCGTTGTCTGTAGTACACAGTTTTATGAAATACTCAGATTTGGATAATACTCACCATTAATTCCAAGCTCATGAGACAACAGAATTACTCCTTCAGGGATGACTCACAAGGCAATCTGACCCTTATTACAACCAGATTTAAAATGTATACTTAAAAAAGAGTATTCAATAAGAAACTAGAGCAAAAAAATCATGTCTTAAAGGAATCTGCTTATACCCGATTTAAAGACAATGACTAAGTGAGCACACCACCCTCTTCATTTCACTGATGCAATTTAACTGTGCCTTAACATTTGTATTAATGTCCTGCAGTTCTTTAATGTGTCTTCTGAGTGATACATTTTATGTATTGCTAACCATACATCTTTTCTTGTTCATAAGTAATAGCTTACCCATGCAGGCTTTGTCTGTACTCTAAGTCTTTTATGGTGTTCTGCATTTTTATTGAAACCCTGCATATGGAGTGTTACCTAAATTTCCCTGCCAGTTAACTCTATATTTTAAACTGTGTTTTTTTTTAACTTTTGTCAACTTATTGCTTGTTAATGCATGCCTCAGGTTAATGTGTATACTACCATGTTTTACTTTTCCCTACTGCCTTAATGGCCCTGGCTGTGGCTGAAAAAGCTGTGCTGACCATTCCAACTAACTGGTTAATAAACTGAATAAATAACAAGAGGTTTGCTGACAACAGCAAGGATACTAGATGGAAAGATCTTTGCCTGATGTCATTCTTAATTACTTAAGCTTTATCCTGTATCCATTTTGAGGATATTTAGCAGCAGTTGCTGCATTTCCGTGGATGACTTCAGAAATGTCACACATAGAGCACCACTAATAGTGAGTGTATAGAACTTGGTGGGTGAGTGTTTAATTGGTAACAATAACTGTTCGCAAGGGAAAAGTATTTTGCTGAGTCCTGTGTATGAGTCTATCTACAGTATTTGCAAGATTACATTATTTTCTGCTCTGACCAATTCTATTTCAATATTTCTGTGAAACTTTTTGGTAATTTCATGACTAACTTCAGTACTGAATTTAATCGTTGACTGCCTGTGCAGGTACTTTGGTCTGTCCTTTATTGTCTCACAAGTTGTAGAAATTGCATATCCTGATAAGTTCTAATGTGTATTCTTCGTTTCTTAAATTGGTATTGCTTGTGTATCACAGCCCTTCATGCTTCTTTGTTTGCTTGCAGATATCACTGCAGCCAGTCTTCATAAAAAAAACTGATGGTCCCTTCATATTACTGTACTTTGGATTCAGTTGATCTAACATTGAGAACTCTCCTTGATAGAACCATGGTCTGATGGTACTTCTTTTTCTTTAGTCACAGTTTTGCACTTTTTCTGTAAATTCCTTTGCCAGGTGGACATCTTTGTTATATATTAACAGATGCTCTGATGCAGAATGAGAAACAATGTATCCTAAACAAGTTGTTTTTTTTTCTTTATGATGTTGCACAATTTGAACCATTATTCTTAAGTCGAATGTTCTTATGCTTAAGTAGCACAATATGTAGCCATGTGGATATCAGATTACTATATAATTTCTCCGGGAAATGATCCACAGTGGCAGCTACCATGTGGTTCATACTGGCTACTTGATGGTAAAAGAGGTAACAGTTGTTTGCCTACTTTGCTTCCAGGAATGTGGTATTAGTAGACAGCCCTTCACATGTAGACTAAATGAATGGTCTTTCTCTTAGGCCCAGAAGCATCTCCACATGGCTATACACTTGGAAACCGGATGTAGGCTTAAACTTCTGTGAATTAAGTCTCTAGTACTCACCTGGCTTGTAGTGTATGCTGGTGTTAATTTTTGTTTGACCAACAAAGGCTTGAACTCAAACCAATTTTCAGCCTCATTTGAGAAGAAGGAAATGTTTTTGGGTGGGGCTGGGGGGAGTTCATCCTTGGTTCCCTAATCATGGCTTCAGATCATCAACTGGAGTCCATAAGTGACCAGGCTTGAACTTGTAGAGAGGTCTGTGAAGTCGCACACTCATGGATTGGTGGTAGTCACAACCAGATCTCTGGACCACATGGGTCAGCAGGTCTCACTCAAAGATGGTTTGTCAGATTATTCAACAACAGGCATATATTTGAGATCTAGTGGGAGCTTGAGTCACTGGTTCCAGAGCACACCATTTCAGTCTGAAGTTTGTGTAAACCAGGCTTAAGTCTGTTCTCCATGTTGTACTAACTTTGGGTCAGCATTTGTTCCAGTGTTGATTCATTCCAATCAGCCAAAGCCACAAATCTCTGTGTCATTCACCTGTCCTCATGTAAGCTTACAGCCACTGCCCCCTCCCCCAGTAAAACTTCCTGTAGTTTTGAGGAAGAGGCCTGTCAACCCTTGGGTCGTTCTGTATAGTCAGTTATTCAGGATACTGTTAATACAGCCTGGTGGCACCTGGACTCTGCCCCATCATCCCATCAAAAGACCAAAGTCCTGTATAAAACTGTAGCCTGAGTTGATAGGGCAACTCATTAAGCAGCCAATTGGACCTCAAAGCATAGGTGCTAGTTTAGCCCTCCCTGATCCTGCTGTTTTTTTCTTTCTGGGCTCTTTGATATGACTGAGACTGCTAGAAATTCTACATGCAGCAGGGTATCCTGCTAAACGAAGGTATTTCTGAATGCGGGTTGAGTGGAATCTTACAATGTTCTGTTGACTAGCTTGCAGATACTCTCTTTATATTTTGAACAGCTATATGATTTGGTACTCAGTTTTTTACAATCAAGATAAATATGTCATATATTTCTGTGCCACATGAGTAACCTTGTGGAGGGCAAGATTATGACCCAACATTGACTGATTGTTCCAGCAGTTACTAGCAGGAGTGCTGCATTTCTGTCCTCCTTTCAAGAACCCGTCCCTTCCATGCCATGTAAACTACATGGCTGACATGCTTACCTAGCCTCTAGTTGAGCCTGCTAATGTTGAAGTTAATATCCTGGAAAAAATCATTTGCTAGTATCTAGGCCATCCTTGAGTAAGATCTCTGTCGTTCAGGCCCTTATATGTAGGAAACCATATATTGTCTTTCATAAGCGTAGAGTATCCCTTAAGCTTAATTTTTGTTTTCTCCTGGAGGTGTTATGAAGGTTTTGCTGATCCAATCCATCCATCTACCAGTCTGATTTTTTTTTTTAGTGGTTGCAGAAACTTGGGTTGGGGGAGAAGACCCTTGACACCCTGGAAATGCATCACTTTCTAATCTGTTATCAATAGTTTGATATGTGGACATAGCAAGATGAACCATTTTTGTCTTTGCTTCATGGAGAGATGATTTGTGATTACTGTCAGACTCTTCATGAGAATTTTTGCCTGCATGGTCTTTTGCCTTTAGACAAATTACCCATTGACAAGTGCTGTAGTCCAAGGTCACTGCATTTGTGGAGTTACTGCATCCAGTGCTTTTTTTCAAGACTTTCAGACTTTCTTTATAGCAGACATGTGCAATGGCTACTTGATTCTTGGTGCACATGCTCACTAAACATTATAATCTGAACTGTGACTTAGGAAGTTGGGCCACAATGTGACAGTCAGCAGGCAGCTATCTTGAGCACTGCTTTTACAACCTTCTGGCTTTTTCCACCTTGTTGGTCATTGCTTTGGATTTGTCCCAGCTAAGAACCGCTCAGGGATAAGGGTCATCAATGTTAGATACAGCATGTACTCCCATGCTGTTATCGGAGGACATTTGAGAAGACCCTCCTTGTGATGGATGCATTATTCTTCTGCAAGCAGCTGTTGGTGATCCTTGTTGGTCAAGAACTTGAAAGGAAGGTTTTTCACCACTGATACAGCAAGAATGTGTATACTATTTTTGGCTGCAGTCACGCTTCGTTGTAGATTAACATGTTGCATTATATTCCTGTGGTTTGTTAAATTGCTGAGAATAGGCTGCAATTAAATACTGTTTTAAGAAGATCCAGGTGGAGAACTCACTCACTCCTGAAACTTTGTTTCAAAGTGACTGAAGTTTGCTACTGTTACAGCATTCTTGACAGGCATATCAGACTAGTAATTTTTCTTCCTAGAGTCAGATCAGGTTACATGTAAGTAGTCTGTTTCAGTTTCTTGTATATTGTTATTTTTGTTATTGCTCACTACCGAGCAAAATATGTTTTGTACATGGCCACACATCTCTCACTTGCTACAGGTTGTGAGCATTTTTAAATTATTGTACTCCACTTTTACTAGTCTCCTTTTTAACACATGTAATTAAAGGAGTTATGTATTTATTTATTTATTTATTTATTTGCATGCACATTCGTTTACTGGGTAGGTACTCTGATCTGAGGACACTTTTTATACACCCTCCTAGGCCTCTTGGGGATACTATACAGTAGCATTCACTAGGTTCATATGTAAGTACTAGGCTAGCTGTCCTTTCTGGCCATTTTAAGCCTATCCAGTTGCCCTTTCTGTGCTCAAATTAACCTATCCCATTTAGTTAGAGATTGGCCTTGCCTATCTCTTGGTCGATAATTATATATTACCCCTAATGAGAATAACAGGGATCATACCATAGATAATTTGAGGGCACCCATGCAGGGGATAAAGCATTTAGGAGCTGTCTTTGCCCATTAGTATTTCAGGGAAGCAGTCCTGGGGTAAAATTTCTATTTCTGGTCCATAGATCCAAGTTGCAGTTGAATATGGAAAGGAATGAACTTTGTTTCATTTGGATGGGGACTCTGTTCCAGAGCAGCGGAATCCCATACATTGATATACCTGTCCCTCCAAACCATTCTGTTGATGTTGCGGAAGAGGTTTAGAACCTTAGACTGAGTATTTTTGATACCATTTGACTTGCTTATGTGCAGTAAATCCATCAGTACTGGATAGTAGGATGCCTTGTATGCAGACATGGGTCATCTGTTAGTAGTTTACAGGATATTGAGTATAGTGACAGAGCTTTTAGTCAGACCATTTAGGATGTGTTGTTATAGGCCTTGTATCCTTTTAGTAAGGTATTTGAATGGGCATTTCAGTTCTTGCATGTTTCTGGACAGATACATGCCAAAGAGGGCAATTATACTCAATGACTGGCCTAATGATGGCTGAGTAAATGGGGGGACAGTGACATCTCTAGATCTAGACGCAATCATTTTGTTTAGAAGCTGTCCAATATAGAAGGATTTTCTTACAACCATGGACACATGTTTGGTCAAAAGCTAGGTCAATGTCCACATAAGTTCTACAATAGTAGAGATGTGAAATTAATCTAGGACAGTAGAAAATATAGATGTTCATCGTGCATACAGCTGCAGTCATAATAAATGGGTTATCCTGCCATCAGGCGGGTCCTCGGTCGGCCGAATTCCAAAGTCTAGTTCCGGCGTCGGTTGTCGTCGCTTCCTCCCTGATGTCAGTGCGGCAGGGGTATAAAAGAGGCAGCCGACGCCATTTTCTTCAGTCTTTCTTGCTGCGCGGTGCCCGAAGCAGAAGCAGTTCGCAAGTGCCGGTCGGCCAGCTCCTGAGATTTACAAAAGTATTTCAGCCGAAGTCTTCTTGAAAGCTAAGTACCCCGTTGGGGAAACTTTTCTTGACTCAGACCGATGTCAGACAAAGTTAATAATTGCATTTCATGTGGGAAGCAAATACCGCATAAGGATTTCCACTCTTACTGTATTCCTTGTTTAGGCCCAGCCCACGACGTCGTTTTTGTGCTAGATTCAACAAACGCACTATTAAGCGTCGGGCGGAGTTCACCCTCCACTTTTTTGGCAAAAAATGTAATTATATTATGTCGTCGGATACTCCGACTCCAGTTTTGAGCAAAAAACGCAAAGATAAGGACCGACATACGAGGTCCGCACCACCTACTGATACGACATTAAGGCCAACTACCGGTTCACCGGTACTCAGCGAGGCGCCTACGCAGCCCCTAAGTACCGATGACAATGCATTACCGGTGTCTTCAGTACCCGAGGTCGCAGGCTCCTCGGCCCCCATTCCTGCTACAGATACCGACGCCACTCCTGGCGGGGAAACTCAGAATTTAGACAGGCCTGCCATTTCTCAAGGGGTCTTCAGGCCTTCCTCCTTCTCTATTAAAGCCTTCACTAAATCTAAAACAGCCATGAAAACCAAAAAAACAGGTTCCTCAGACACCCTCTCAAGGCACCATGCCTAAAAAACAGATGCTTAAAATGGCTGAGGATTTGATTACTCTTATCAGGGGTTCTCAACACCCCTCTGACAAAAGACCCAGATTAGAGGAAGACTACCCTTCCTCAGATCAAGCTTCTTTTACCTCAGAACTATCTGAGGACCAGGATTGTGCCTATTCTCCATTCGAAGACTCTGATGCAGGAGGAGTCTATTCCCTCGGTCTCCCCCCCCCCTGAGGACTTCTCTTTTGGGGAAACCCTGCATACATTGAGGGAACACTTTCACTGGGAAGGCCAAGATTACTCAGATTCCAAGAAAAGGCTCAGGGAATTTCTTCTGCTCCCCCAGCATAGGCCTCTGGCTATCCCTCCTGTTTTAGATATATTGGATGATGTGTACACAGAAGCCGGCCTTAATCCTGATTCTTTGCCTCCAGCTCCTGTTAAACCAGACAGGTATTACCGGGTTCCTGATTCTCACCAGTTCCTTTATAAAAGCCATACTGCTGACCCAGAAACTATTTCACAGGGTCCCAAGGGAATTAAGGCCTCTACTGCTAAAAACCCATTACCTTCAGAGAGAGATTCCAGATCTTTAGAAAGGTGGGGGAAAAAGGTGTACACCTCTGCCACTTTAACCATGAGGGCATTAAACTGTCAGTTCCATATGTTAAAGTATCAACAGTTTTTGATTTCTCAGCTGAAAAGCAAGATGACACAACCAGAACAACCAGATTTAAAAGAGTTGCAGGATTTGTTGCATGGTGCAGAGCAAGTGGGTAAACATACCTTGCAGTGTGGTTTTGATGCTTTAGAGGCCTCATGTAGAGCTGCTGTTACGGGGTCTGTTATACGTAGGCATGCTTGGCTCAAAGAGCAAACCTTACCAGATCATGTCAAAGCTAAATTATTAGATGCACCTCTTCAAAAGATGTATTGTTTGGTGTTAAAGCAGAGGAGGTGCTAAAGAAAATGGAGGAAAAGCAAAATCAATGCAAACAGTGAAAGATTTCCTGCAGGTACAGCCTCCACGTTTCAGCAGAAACTGGCCTTCAAAAATTGGTCCTTTCCAGCCACGGACAGACCTCAAAGGGGCAGATACAGGCATCCAAGGGGTAGAGGGCAACCTCAAGGATCTTTCAGAGCCAGACAGTGGCAAGCACCAACCCCAAGAGGTGGAGAAGATAGATCACAGTCTTTCAGAAAACAGACACAATGACTTCCCCCTACACCTGCCAAGCAAAGCTTTAATGGCAGCACCTTTGGGCGGAAAACTGACATTATTCTCAAAAAATTGGCATAGTGTTACAAAAGACAAATGGATTCTGGACATTATAGACAGAGGCTACAGGTTCCACTTTCACACCCTTCCAAAATGAGAGGCATGCCAAACCTGCCACAAAATCAAAGGGCAGAGGCACAAAAACAAATTTCAGCTCTCATGGACATGAAAGCAATTCAAGAGGTACCTGCAAAAGAACAAGGTCAAGGGTTTTATTCCAGACTATTCCTGGTGCCAAGGAAAGACAAAGATTGGAGACCTATCTTAGACCTATCCATCCTAAACACATATCTACAGGTGCCAAAATTCAAGATGCTCACATTACAGCAGCTTCTTCCCATGCTGGGCAAGGAGTCTTGGCTGGTAACATTGGACCTCAAGGAGGCATACCTGCATGTCCCTATCAGACAAGATTGCAGAAGATACCTCAGATTTCTTGCAGGTTCAACCCATTACCAGTTCTCTGCATTGCCCTTTGGCTTATCTACTGCGCCCAGAGTGTTTACGAAATGCCTGGCATCAGTAATCGCCTTCTGCAGACTACAAGGGATACAAATCTACCCATATCTGGATGACTGCCTGATCCAAGCGGACAGCAAGGACATACTACTGCAGCACCTGGCGTTTGTAATAAAAATGTTGAACTTCCTGGGATACACAGTCAACAAAAAGAAATCAAAACTAATACCCTCTCAGCAAATAATTTTCCTGGGTGCCAGCTTGGATACAACCAGCCAGATGGCCTACCTCAGGCCAGACAAGCAAGGGCAACTGTCTCAATACTTCAGAAAAATGCCAACTTACACCAGGCTAACTGTAAGGAAAGTCCTGCAGGCTCTGGGATTCATGGCATCTTGCATCCTACTAATCCCATGTGCAAAGCTGCATATGAGGAAACTTCAGTGGTACCTAAAAAATTATGGTCTCAACACAGCCACAGCTTGGAAGCAATTATACCACTCATTCCATGCCTTCAAAAGGAATTTATGTGGTGGGCTCAAGCTTGCCAAAGAAACACAGGTCTTCCTTTCTGTGTACCTCAAGCAACTCAAATCATCACAACAGACGCCTCAGACTACGCCTGGGGAGCACACATGACAGATCAGTGCATTCAGGGAAAATGGGCACGAAAAGAGAAGCTCCTTCACATCAACCAAAAGGAAATGCTAGCCGTGCAAAAGGCTATTATGACCTTCAAAGACCTACTGCATCCAGGCCAGTTATTGATAAGGACAGACAACACCAAAGTGATGTTGTACATAAACAAACAGGGGGGAACTCATTCATACCCTCTGTGCAGGCAAGCCATGAACCTATGGAATACAGCACTGGAACTGAAAATTCAACTACAGGCACAATTCCTGCCAGGTAAGGAAAACACACTGGCAGACAACCTAAGCAGAAATATGACAGATCCACACGAATGGAAGTTGCATCCTCAAATTTTCACAAAGATAACTCAGGCATGGGGACAGCCAGACATAGATCTTTTTGCTACCCACAGAAATTGCCAGTTGAAAAAATTTTGTTCAAGGACCTATCATCCACAGGCCTGGAAAGTGGACGCACTTTCCTTCAATTGGGCAACATTGACAGTCTATGCCTTCCCGCCTCTTCCTCTGCTGCCCAAAGTTCTGTTAAAAGCCAGAGCAGAGAGGCCAAAAATGATTCTCATTGCTCCAGACTGGCCCAGGCAACACTGGTATCCGCTCCTGAAGAGCCTGACACATTCCCCACCATGGATCCTACCTCTTGTCCCTCTTCTGTTGTCCCAGCACAACTACAAAACTCTTCACAGCCACCTCAAAACTCTAAATCTAGCTGCATGGAGAATTCCTTGAGTTCCCAACAGTTTCTCCTCTCCAAGGAGGTGCAGGATGTCATCTTGGAGGCCAGACGACCTTCTACTAGAAAGGCCTACTCTGCCAAATGGAAACAATTTTGTGCCTGGAATCAAAAGAAGGGACAGAATCCTTGGGTAATAAATATACCTCAAATTTTACAGTACCTAGCTGAGATGTTAAACAATGGACTTTCCTTCTCCTCCATCAAGATCCACGCTTCAGCTATTTCTGCACAATACAACACAGATCCTCCTTTATTCTCTCATCCTCTCTTAAGGCAGTTCCTCAGAGGGGCAAAGAATATAAAACCCCCAAGGAAACTACCAGTCCCTGCTTGGGACCTCAACTTCGTATTGGAAAAGCTGACCCTTCCTCCCTTCGAGCCAGCTTCTTTATCAGAGTTACAGTACTTGTCATGGAAAGCAGCCTTTCTTCTGGCTATCACCTCAGCTCGCAGGGTTTCGGAGCTACAGGCCCTCATGGCTGTGCAACCATTCATCATTTTCCATCAGGACAGAGTTTCCTTACGAACCAACCCTACCTTTATGCCAAAGGTGGTATCCAGTGTAGCTTTGAATCAGACTATCCACTTACCTACCTTTTATCCTAATCCACAAAACAAAGGGGAAAGACTACTACATTCCTTGGACATTCACAGACAACTTTGTTATTACTTGGACAGGACAAAGCCATACAGGAAATCTGAGCAACTCTGTGACCTATGCTGCAGGTACTCAAGGAAAGGCTATTTCCAAACAGACTATTTCAAAATGGATAGCCCACTGCATACACTTTTGTTACTCATTTCATGGAAAAACTGTGCCTGCGTGCATCAGATCCCACTCCACCAGAGCCACAGCTACCTCTGCAGCCTTCCTCAGGGGGGTCCCTACCAAGGATATTTTGGAAGCAGCCACCTGGAGTTCAGTGCACACTTTCTCCAAGCACTATCACCTCCCACTATACTCTAAATTTAGAGCGGGCTTTGCCACAGCAGTCCTGCAGGGCATCCTAGCCCCTCCTAGTTCCACTTAGTGCCTACCACCCGTACTTAGCTTTGGGATTCTACCCATCTGTTATGACTGCAGCGGTATGCACGATGAACATAGTACGGTTTTGTACCTACCATAAATGTAGATGTTCGAGTGCTTATACAGCTGCAGTCCAGGTTTCCCTCCCTCCAACCCCTCTTAGGACAGGCCTGATGACAAACCCTTTTCATATAACCTTTTGGGGTATTCTTTTATGTTGTATTTGCTTGCAACTGCTGTTTTTGATTTATCAACATTGCACTTTTGCATAACATTATGTTTGCCTTCCTTCTGGGGGCACCTGATATCTGGGGCAAGAAAAACTGAAGAAAATGGCGTCGGCTGCCTCTTTTATACCCCTGCCGCACTGACGTCAGGGAGGAAGCGACGACAACCGACGCCGGACCTAGACTTTGGAATTCGGCCGACCGAGGACCCGCCTGACGGCAGGATAACCCATCTGTTATGACTGCAGCTGTATGAGCACTCGAACATCTACATTTATGATAGGTACAAAACTGTACTTTATGCCAAGTACAATAATATAAGAAATTGAGCAGTGCCACAAAATGTACAATATTTATTCACTGTTTGCTAATAAAATTATTTTATAATGTTTTGCAATAAAGTATACTACTACCCAGTCTGATTTTCCACATAATATAGTAATGTAAAATTACAGTGCATTATTGCTTACATTACTGAAGTACTTTGTTTTGGACAATGTTCACAACAAGTAGAACCATTCTGCTTCGCTTCTGACATAGAAGTTTAAAATATCTGTGCTCATGTCCATTTTTGCAGGAAGCTGCCCATCCATGTCAACTTTCAAAAATTTGGAGAGGAGTGTATCCACTTGGAATTTGTTTTTTTACTCTCTCTCTCCACTTCACTGATAACTGTTCCATTTCTACAGTGAGGCAATATATTTGGAGTTTAGACTAAGATTGTGTTCAATTTGGTAATATGACTCATTTCCATTTGGATATGAGAGAGACCGTCCACTTTGCTTTGCAGAGAAACCTTCCTGTATGTAACCTGGCAGTTGTAGGCAGATAACAGGAGAGTCCATCATGTCATCTGGGTTTTTGCCATTGATGGAGTCCTTTTGTTAGATTCAGAATGAAAATATGGGGCTGATGGTCCATCGGTTTAACCCATGGTGAATCATACAAATACTGGTGAACTGCTTTGCCAAATACAATGACCACTTGTTTTGAGCTTGATAAGCATATGTTTGTTCCACTTTACTAAAAGCTTGCGATGCAGAAGCAACTGGACTGTCATTTACATTCAGATAAACATTCAGAATCACCAAAATTATCATGTACAATAAGACATTACGAGCAAGACTGACTCTCAGGTTTGAGTGATAATGTGGCACTTCTTTGGTAAAACATTTGATCTGAAGTAGTTCACTTCATATTTGGTCGTCAACCTTTGGGACTCAGATTCAGCATGGATCTGACATGGCCGCAAAGCTAGCATCATTGATCCGAGCTCTCAGCTCCTCTCCTCTACCCTTAATGCTCTCCTGCCTCCTTCCTTCCTTCAGATCTCATTTGCCGCTGTTCAGCCTGCAACGTGGTCTGAGCTCTATGGAGTTACTGTGTCTTTTTGTGCATTTTCACTTAAGTGATGAACCTTTTTTTCCTCTCTTATTTCTCTTTCTCTTCTCTAAATGCATTAGCGTCGGTAAAAAAAAAAAAAAAAATCCCCTCGGTTTCTTTTCTTTCCTTTCTAAGCCAGTGTGTGTGTTCATTCCAGGCCTCATCTAGAGGAATCATGTCTAAAGCCCCTAAGTCAGGCTTCAAATGCTGCTCCAAGTGTGGCCATAAGCTGACTCCTGCTGACGGGCACACTTGGTGCGTGGTTTGCTTGGGTGCTTCCCACCCAGCGACCTCCTGTCCTCTTTGCGCTGGGTTCAACCCCAGAGCACTTCAGGACAGGAGGAATAGGTTAATGGTCAAGGGCCTCCTGCCCACCACAGGAATGGCCATTCCTGCCCACCACAGGAATGGCCATTCCTGCCACTAGACCTACAACCACCACTAGTCCCTGAGGTCTGGGGAGGGGAACTAGTGGTGGTTGTAGGTCTAGTGGAAGGAATGGCCATTCCTGCCACTAGACCTGCAACCACCACTAGTTACCCTCCCCAGACCTCAGGGACTCAAACTCCCTCCAAGAGGCCTGGGGTGAGAGATGATACTTTTAGCAACAGGCCCCGCAAGAGGTCCACTGACCACTCTGGCATTGCATCTTCTCAGCCCGGATCCCCCTGGCTCAACTCCCCCAGATTTTCCTCAGAGACAGAGGTGGTCAGAGTGCGGTCTTCCACTTCCCCCTGCCACCTGTCTCAACCCATGTCTGTGGCCTCTTCTTCCTGCTCCACCCGGTCTCTCAGTGAAGTGGAGATGGACAAAATGATGTGGAAGTTTTTCTGCACTCAAATTCAGATGGGGTCTTGCCTGCTCACTCTCCCAACAGAGGGGGTGCCTTGCAAGCATTTTTCTCACAGATTTCTCTTTCTCCAATCTGACCCGTGGTTTTGGAGCCCTTGGATCCGAGGAACTCTCAGAGTTGGGGAGTCTGTACCAATGGTACTAGTACCTCGACACTGGCGGTTGCCTTGATCTTGTAGGATCCAACCACGTCAAAGAAAGGAAGCATATGTTTGTTCCACTTTACTAAGAGCTTGTGATGCTGAAGCAACTGGTTTGTCATTTACATTCAGATAAACATTCAGAATTGCCAAAATGATCATGTACAATAAGACATTACGAGCAAGACTGACTGTCAGGTTTGTGTGATAATGTGACACTTCTTTGGTAAAACATTTATTTTCTTTGCTTCCTGATTGCTTTTACAGACACCTTCATCCTCTTTTAGTACTAGGCTTGTATAACAAAGCATTTAGAGATTTCATGGGTGATTGCATATTGTACCATGTAAACATAACTTTGCCTCCATCTGTAAGCTTTAAGAATTTAATTTAAACCTACTCTGGCAAAACGGCAGCACTGAAAGAAACAGGATGTAAGCTGTTCACACCTCATGCAAGGGGTGCAAAGGCCTGTCCATCCCTTTGCTTAAAGGAAAACTTGGCATTAGAACTAAAAAATGTATTTTTCACTCTTGTCTTTGTTTTCTGAGCTACTTTTAACACCTCCAAATCTTCTGACTGCTTCTTGTAGAATTTACTATGTTTTCTGAACAATGGCTGCCAGTGGGGCTTGACATACTATCGTGATCTTGTTTTTCTTCAACACTTTCTCTTTCCCATAATCCATTTCAAGTTCTCTGTATATGAGTCATGCCATACATAAGGAAGTAGTGTTGTATTCCCATTCCATTGACATATAATGGGATTAGTGTCAGTCACTATCATCGTATATACCTTCTGTAACAGGATTGTTTTTTTATTCCTTGAATGGCCCTCATTTGTGTGTGCCTGTGCTTGATTTACAGTATACTAAGGAATTGTACAACTGCAACCAAAAAGTAACTAAATTGCAGACCTTTGCTCAAAGTATGTTTTTGTAGTCCAAGATGAAATGGCAATCTCCTCCCCCACAAGTTGATAAGTGTGTTGCTACTTTACAACAAATATTTTCTGACTTTTTTCTAAATGTCACAGACATCTTTGATGCTACGTTTGTCATCTTAAGATGTACTGTAGTATATACAAACATTTAACGTTTAAAGCTTAGCATTTCAATACTGTCATGCTCTTATTTAAATATGTCAAAAGAGGTGACAACTGCCTTTGAACCATTGACTGATGTAATTACTCTGTTTTGCTTTAAAAGGCATGGCTACATTGGAAGCAGCTGTGAATCAGTGTAAGTTCTATTCTTCTCTGCAATAAAGACAGTGGAAACCAGTTCCACACCTCTGTCTTTTTTTATAGTAACTGCTGCCTTATATCAGCAGGACTAATTACCCATATACGATTGTCAACAGTACCGGACCACAATTTCTCTGCGTCTGTGGTATGTCATGCAGTTGCAGACAAATTCCTCTGCAAACTTGAATTTAAACTCATAATGAGAGTGAAAGAAAAAGGAACAAATGATCTCTCATTAATATGATGTTACTCTGACTAGACTGATCAATATAATAATTTAATTTCAGGCCAACTGTAAATATTGTATATAGTTAATCATACTGTTTTACTTATCAAAAAATGTATTAAGATTATTATACAATGGAATTATTTGAAAAATTAATAAAAACCATTTGGAGTAAATTCATCTGCAAATTATGTGAGAAATTAAAGGGGATAATCAGAGTCTAAAATTCTCACCAAAAGAAACTTGTCTTGATACCTACCAATTGTCAACACCCAAATTATCATCAGCCTTAATCCTGGTTTCAGTTTACTTTATGCAGCCTTCTTTCCATTCCTTCTGGTGAACACAATTAACAATATTCAGTTCCTTTTAAAGCTTTTAGTCCCTGATCATTGGGAAACAATAAGGTTATTACATTTTTGTATTTGTTTAGGGTGGGGATGGTTAGACAAGACTTTCAGTGTTTACTTTTTATAAACTTGTTAAAAAGCTTATCTTAATTGTGCAGCTCTTTAGTTTCGTTATTTATTCTGCAAAGCGTAATTGCGAGCAGTATAGTCAAGTGTACAGTTTAGTGAATTCATACTAAATTTTAGCAGTCTCTTGATGTATTCCCCTTACTCTGTAGTAAAGCAGTCTCAGAATTAGTATGTGTAACTATCACAGGTTGCCATACTGCACATCCCCCATTGTGACTGTAAGTTTTGAACTTCATTGCTTAAAATGAGTCTATTGATTGCCCCACACATATTTTTTTACCGCAGGTCAGAAAACCATTACTCTTGGCTAGCCTTCAGAGATCAAAAACAAAACATGAAAAAAAAAAAAAAAAAAAAAAAAGACTGCGTCCACCTATCGACCTTTCAAAAGCATTCCACATGGTCAACCACGACTTCTCAATATTCTAAAATCCTTCTCTCTGGACACAAAACTATAAAATGGTTCCAGTCCTACCTTGATAATAGACAGCAGGCAGTGCTATGGGACAACAACCTCTCATCCCATCTCCCAGTTACCCTAGGTGTTCCTCAGGGCTCTATATTGGACCCCCTCCTTTTCTCATTATTTATCAATGACCTCAGCCTAGCTATTCCTTTAACTAACTGTGTACAATACGCAGATGATTTGACAATAATCTGCTCAGCTAAATCTCAATCCCAACTACAGACTCTAACTCAGACAATGTTCAATAAAACAGAAAATTGGTTTCTACAATGCTGCCTCCTCTTGAACCCCACCCCCCCCAAAAAAAAAAAAAACTCCTCCTCTTCACTCCTACCCGTAAATCACTCCCAATGAACTTTTCAGTCTTATCCAATAATGGTACACTCATATCTCCTGATCCAACAACTAAACTTCTAGGGATAACCATTGATAACCTGAACTTTGAAACCCATATCAACAATAACATAAAAACTGTCAACAGAAAACTAGGTTCCCTCTATAAAATAAAACCCTTTCCCTCCCCACTAGCCAGAACCACTATTGCCTTTTCCCACCTTATCTCCACACTTCTCTATGCTTCTTCCATATATCCTAACTTGTCAAAAAATAACCTTAACAAGCTAGCCGATGCTTACAGTAGCATTGCCAGATTTGCTACTGCTTCCTCCTTTAGGACCCATCACTGCCATAATCTGAAACAGGCTGGTTAGAGCTTCTCAATCAGATTCACTTTAAACAACTCACCATTGCGCACAAAACCCTTTTCCAACCTACCAATACCCCAATACTTGCTAGTCTCATTACCCAATATAAGAACCTTTCAACTTTACGTTCATCTAATAAACTACTTGTATCAACATGTAAATCTAATAACATGGCAGGAGATGCTCTGTTCTCAAATGCGGTTTGGAAAGTATTAGAACCATCTCCCGCATGAACTTATATCACTGTCTTAATTTACACTTTTTAAACGCAATCTGAAACTCTATCTTAAAACCCATTGGTTATGTCTCTGTACAAATCCAGACTAATCTCATACTATATCCCAAATACCCTCTCTTAAGACCTAATTCCTGCTCTGTCTGTGTCTTTTTTAGATCAAGGCCTATCCTTGGCAAAAACATATCTTATCCTTATAGAGATAATTTAAAACACCTGGTTAAATTCTTCTGCATATAATTCTAAAACATCCTACCCAAGGCAGACAACAAGTATTGTTTA